>NW_017257470.1:717382-734636 GCF_001594055.1 Mycetomoellerius zeteki | reverse complement strand
ATACGTGTCGCTTATTTTTATCTGGAGAATAACATATTAAAAGCTCATTAAAATCGGAAGGGGACAGTTGCGTCCCTTTCCTTGTGAGTTTACTAAACTAAGATTAAAAGCTTAAAAAGAAAAATTTATATCCATCTGCAAATGACGTGGATACGAACGCTGAGCGAAGATTCGGAATAAACAAAGCAATAATTGTGTCTAGCAGTAGGTGCTCGATCTTTCAAGAGATGGAGTTGCAATATAAAAATGTTAGATAAGGACAGATGAATGCATTGAGTGAGACACAACGATATATAATAAATATAAGAAATAAATAAAAGATATCACTATTATCGAATTTGGAATTAAAAAAAGTCTATACTATAGACTTCGATCAAGTTCAGCCGTCGCTCCAGCATCCCCTTAACAATGATAAATATTCAATCATATCTATCAAGAGCTGGACAAATCCTTCGAGAATGGCTCCAATCAACATTCATGCCTTTGCGAAAGAAATGTAAGCCGAGCACATGTGCTTTCGTCTAATCAGTTTAATGAGTCTGAAAATCCTATTAAAAGTGATACAAGGGAGCCCGTTGTGAGAACATTTGAGCGCCTCGCAATTCGATTTTCAGGACAAGGAAAGCATTGCTCTATATGAACGTATTGGTGCAAAAATTTAAGGAATTTCAGAAATCAGTTTACATCTATTTTATTAAATTCTAAGTCTTTCGAGTGCAACACGAAGTTCTACTGTATGCATATACATATATTTGTATATATTTTTTAATGTCTTTTTAATTTTTTTCAGAACAGATTATGCTAATTTATAAAGAATACAAAAAGACGAATTCTTTTCAAGTTTAAACGGATCAGTTGTGCTACCTGGAATGCTTTTTTTCAAGTAGAAGAAGAATCCCCGTAAATTCCGTCACGTACATGTCGGAACAACGTGCATTTCTCATATACAAGACTGGACCAAGTTATTCAGGACATCGTGCTAAGATCAATCTAGCGTCCAGCATGAATTATTCGCCATCTGAATTTGACACAACGATTTGTCGCATATGTTACGACTGTCGCGCCTGCATCTGCCACGTTGACAGACAGCGATGGTTAACAGTGTATATTTACGTAAATTGGCGTTGACCACAAAATGATAGCCGTCCTATTTCGAGCGTGCGTATCAATGTTAAAATTTATTCCTAGCCAAATAATGTACACAATGTATCCAATCTGTATGTTAGGAAATGAGGATTAAACAAGCGCACCTATTAGTTAAGAATAGAAATTTTTTGTTTAAAAAACTTCACAAAATTACTCTTGTAATAATAAAAAAAAAAAATAAAACTAAATCTTTTTTTTTTTATTATAAAAATAAGGTCGGCAAAACAGAACTCTGTAAATATTAAACAAAATATAATTTACGTGAAATTATTGTTTGACCTTTGCATGTTAATATATTTTTAATATCGTGTAATTCATATATAAAGTCGATGAATACGTACTCGCGAAAAATGTTTAAAATTAATTAGGCACAATGATGGTTCTATAGGAACGTTTCAACCAAAATCCTCGTGTCAAGAATCATTCCATTTAAGTAAATTTTAACGTAAAGGTCGGTTTTTTCGCGATAGCCGATTTAGAAACGCTCTCATCCGTTCTTACTACACGGCAGCTGGCAGATCGGATCGATGAACGGCATCGAGTGACTCAAGTGCTTCCTCTTCATCGCACTGACTTTTCAAGCTACTTTTAGTGCTTGGGACTATTCTCGTAATACTATTTAGCAGCTTCGGCACGTAGTGCGCGTTCACGTCGATGCTGTAATAGCACGGCGCACACGCGTAGTCGTGCTATGCATTCAAGATTTTTTTCACATTTACATAATTACGATGTGAAAAGAGCACACGCTTAAGAAACGATGACTTTTTATAATTATATCGCGAAGAGAATCGATAATTATGTACCGGAAATCCAACGAAATAATTGTTCAAGAACAATTTAATCTCTTTGCCTTGCAAATTATCATACATAATATCTTTGATAACATTTTCTTTTCACACAAGTATAAAATGACTTATCTTAAGCAACGATTTATATACATCAAAGTTGTTCTTTTCACACTATTGAAATAATGCTTACATTTTTTGGCTTATGATAAATCCTTAGTAATTGCTCTGCAATGTAATTGAATAGTCCAAAAATAGTGCAATAATTTAATTAAATATTGTTTTCACCTAATTTTTACAATCAGAAATACGTAACGTGCGTTTAAATGTTAAACTAATTTTAAAAACATTAGTAACATTTAATGTATCACATGATTTGTATATGTACGATAGTATCAAAGGAAAGAAAAATCAATATTACAAATGAGAGAAAATTTATATTACGATTTGCGCAGCACTTCCGCTAAAAATAATAAATTCCAGAAATCTTCAGGGATTCATCAGTGAACTAAAAAACGAAAATACGAGGAAGTGGACTATTAATTAAAGCGATTGTCCGTCGAAGACAATAAACAATATTACGCGGTGTATATTTAATAAATATCGTCATTAGCGTGCGGAAATACGTAGTCGTGATTCAAATGTGTGAATAATTCCTGCATGTTGTAGGGAAGTTCCGGCCCATGAGCAAGTAAACGAATGAAACGAAGGGAGAACAACGACGATTGTTTCGCGGCCTCGAACGCGTAAGTGACGTGGGAACGATCGATTATCGAGCCGTTTACCGCAACAAATATGCGTACCGCCGATTCCGCATCATCCGTATTCGCGTACGTGTCTCCAACAAGACATTCGACACAGCAACACAATTTCTAACTGTTTAACCTGTTTCCTCTAGATACGCGACAATATCGACGTGCACGAATGCCAGATTTCCATACTTTTGTGGAGTGAGATTCCAAAAAAGGAGTGAGATTTCTTTCATTTGGAACGAATTTCACTCCAAAACATTGAAAACCTACCACTCTTATTTAAAAGTATAAATTTTTCACTCTTTTTAATAGTGGCATAGTATTTTAACTCTTTTGGAGTGAGATTTCACTCCAGGAAATTTAAAGAATACAAGCTTCATTAATTCGTTTCTTGAGTCGCGCTTAAATATTGATATAATTAAATTGATAATCATTTAATTGATAATTTAATTGATAATTAATTATTGATACAATCAAGATTGCATTTAACAATGTATCAAAAATTCACAATATTTTATACATCAAAAATTCGGTAAATTTCGGATGTTTCTACATGCACACAGGCTTCAATGTATTTGGAGTTCGTGAGAATCCGAACTTATATATCACACTATGCTCCAATAATGACGTGCTAGAATATCAAATTTTAACACGGTATACTCAGCGAGAGCTTTTTGACAAGTAACTCATGCGTTCGGTCAAAGAAATTTAACTCCGACATTCGAAGATGAGCGAGCGAGATGCATCCTACTAAGAAATGAGGACAACCGATCGGCTTGAAAGCGTGCCGGTGTCGAATAAATCGACCCTAGAAAGACGGATAAGTTTTTGAATTATGTAGAGAGAGCAAATTTGAATTTGACTTTTGATCAAGCCTCCATAGAGAAGTTCACGGAGGATCAATGGTTGATCGGAAACAACATTTTCATTCGCCCACCCAAACATTCTCTTCGGTTTTAAATCATCGGTATTCCCAAGAAAATTAGTATTATCCAAGAAAATAATTGCCGGTGTGTTATTTACATTTGGTAAAATAAATGTCATTACTATAATTATAATATAGTTATAATTATTAAATATAAGTAATAGCGATTAGATTTCAGTATACGACGAATTTCATTTTTAACGTCTTATAAAAAATCAAGCTTTACAGCAATCTCATCTTCGTTTATTTGACAAACAAACGTAAAAATTATTTTTATTCGACTGTGTATTAACGAAATTTGTAACATATTGAAACTGTATCAATGTAAACCTCATCTATAATCACATGGAACAGATACGTCAGTGTCAACATACAATATTTGATTAAGCTGGTTATCGTTTAATTTAATCCTCAGACTGATCATTTTACATAACCGAAAACGTACGAAAATAGATATTTTCACGTTGAACACAATTTCGCTTTTTGCCCGCGGAATATAACCGAGTTTACTGATATAGCAACTGCGAGGATATATGCACATACTTTGCATAAGAAATAAAGTATAATACAAGATGATAAATTAAACTCACTCTCATCGGTCTGCGGCGCGGAGAGAATGGCGCTGTGCTTTTTCTTCACATCTTCCACGTTTGTCTGGATCCTGTCTATCATTTCGCGGATCTCCTCCACCTGTGGAAAAACACACGTCCGAGTCAGCAGTTGGTTTAAACATTGACAAATTTATTTGTGTTTTGCAAAATCGATATTATGACAAATTTTTGCATATTTATTAATCAAGTTCTTCTGAAAGAATGATATAAAGTTAGTTCAAATTGACATTTTGTTTGAAACATATCTCTCAAAATTGAGCTTGCGTAACTTTGGGTAAGAATTAAAATATAAGATCTAAATATCTAAATTAAAATATAAAATCTATAGATCTAAATATCTCTTATTTTTTAATATTACAATCTTTAAAAGTAATTTATTATTGGCTCCTGATATCTCTGATTATCGTATGTATATAATAAAACAATAAATTAAGAAATTATTATACAGAAATACATTACTGAAATTAATATTTTATTAATTTCAATAATATAAAAATACTATCTTTAATAAAAACAATTAACTCGTTAAAAGATTAATGAGTAAATAAGCGCTTTATTGCATTGCTGATAAAAGTAGACAATTTAAATAGTAGTGGTCAACACATCGGACATTCTATTTAAATAGTATAAGAACGAGTGGCGTTCGTGATGCAAGTAGTGCAAACTGCGTTTAGTCAGACGACCGCGTTCAGACATTGCTCTCCCGCGGTCAGACATTACATATTTGTATCTACATAAAAATATGATTAAAGTCTGCCCTTTAATATAAATTAGAAATCTTCTTTAATATAAATTAAAGATTTTATTAATGATAGAGTCTAGCAAAAAAAAACCAGTCTGTCAAAACAAAAATAAGAAAAAAGGATATTATATATGTACCGTCTCTTTTTATATATGCTATTTCATTCTAATTTATACCATCTTACTCATTCTAACTTACTGAAGTTGACAAAAATGACGGATCAATCAATTTGTCATCTCGTGACTCTGTTGTAAGATTTCTAATATAAATGAAATCAATATCGATATACATTAATTTCCATGCACCATTATTTTGACAACAATTAAACTAAAATACTTACATAAAAGTGCTACAATAAAGGATAACATGTAGCCTTAAAATAAATAAATGTCGTTTCATTTATCGATGCAAAAAATATAGACCTATTTGAATCTGGCACCCAACTTTAAGAAAAAAAAATTTTTAGTGATTTTTGATTAAAAATAGTTTGTAATTCAAAAACGATTATAGCCTCGATATTTTCATATTAGGATTTTTGTCTTAGAATGTTCAATTAAAAAAAATCCAGAAATAATAATAGAGACTATATAAAAGAGTAAAATGGTTTTTTACTTATAAGCATTTAAAGTTAGCTTATAATTCAAAAAATTATCGTAGTCTCGACATTTTCGTATTAGGATTTTAGTCTCAAAATTATCTCAAGAATACATTTTTAAGAGGAAATACGGTAATTGTGAGACCTGTGTATACACCCTGTGTATACATTATATATACATATTTATTATATATACATATAGATATTATATACAGAGTGTTCCGAATTTAAATGGCTAAACTTCGGAAGCGTGTAGAGAATTGATAAATTAAGAAAAAAAATAATAAATCGCATGTGAATTACAAATGCGATCCAAAAGTAAAATCCACGTTTGGAAAAAGTATGTATACAATATATTTACAAGAAACTGTATCTTGTTTTTCAAGCAGGTGCGAGTAAAAACATTTTACCATAGAACAAGGAAAAGCTTGCAAGACGCGATCGATAAAATACGAAAGCCGTGTTTAAAGATTCTGGCGCGGAATTTTTACGAAATGCTGTTTCACCCGAGTCATAGAATTTTATATACCGAATATTCCGTTATCCTGCAATATTTATACCTACACATATAAAAAGAAGCGAAAGAAAGAACTGTGCATTATCCTCGTTAAGACCGATATAATCTTGCTGATACTGGTTTAACCTACTTCTACTTTTTTTTTACTGTCGCTATTCTTTTATACTTTCGATCACACCACAGCGTCAGAAATATGTAGAAGCAATAAATTAGTTCATCACTCACCTCCGCGAAAAATTCCGTCATGAAGTCATCCGGCGCCCCGACGTTGACGGACACATCGTCCGCCACATCGTCATCGTCCGACTGGGCCTATACAAGAAACACAATCATTTATTAGAAACAGGATACTACAGTAATTTATATTCAATTTTAATACAATTTTCTAGTCTTAAAAATGTTTTTTTGTAACTAATATAACAACAGACTAATAAACAATAATTAAAAAACCCCATTTAATTCTATTAAATCATATATGTAAGTAATTTAATTCTAGTTCGTTAGAATAATAATTTATAATTACGTATCTTATACTTGTTTATATAACTTAAAAATGTTCATTTATAATAACAGAATAATGACTGAGATTTTTCAGATATTATGCAAGAAGTTTATTAATTAAACAATAAAAATCTTATTAGACCGTACATGTGAATATACAACCAAGTATATACCATAGGAAATAAAGCCTACAACTTGGTTGAAGTTTGACTTTTAGTGCTTAAATAATTCGATGTGACTTTATATATTACGCATCAAATCCTGTCAAATTGCGCGCCGAATTGATTTTTTGAGATAAAGAAAATACATAGTTGCTTTAAAAAGAATATGTAGTAAAATGGATAATCTTTTAAATAAGCAACTATGTGTTTTCTTTATACCAATTGATTCATCTCATTATCCTGTTTATAAAAGTATTAAGGTACAATCATAAAAAAAATTAACAGTTTACGAGATATTTAATATTTCATATCAATATATGCCAGACTAAAGTATAAAATATCTCGTAAACTACTGATGTTTGGTTCTCCTTAATACTTTTATGTGCAGAATAATTATAGGAAATTATTATGTAAAAAAAACCTATATAATTCTATTTAAAAAAGTAAAGGTCGCTTTGAAATCTTAGAGGCACGTACACTTAAAGAGAATCTGTGATCATCAAAAGATGTCCCCTTCGAAACAAAGTAAGCTCCACTTGAAATATGTTTTTGGAATAACAAATAATTTGAGAGATAATTGCCTCCGAAGATTCAACTGGGACACTTTATGCGTGAGAGTCAGTGAGCTCTATCATAACTGGAACACGAGCTTTCCCTTTACTAAACTATAGAAAACTGCAGCCCGACAGAGAAAAGGAAAAGCAATATTGATCTGACTCTTTTCTACTTATGGTAGTAAAACAGCATTAACCAATCAACGAATCCCAGACAAAGAAAACAGTACCAACTTTACATTAGAGTGTCCTTGTTTAGAAATTGAGGCACCCTTACTCCTCAATGGCTCGCTTCAGTATGTATAGAACTCACTGGTGAGAGTACGTGAACTTAAACATGGCGTTGCCATTAAACATAACGGCGAAGTCGGTAGTCTAGATATACACTATTAAATCTATAGTGTCGAATTTAACTTAGTGTGAGTCGCCACTGCTCCTACTCAATCATATCGTTATTTTATACTAAAACAATGGTTATATTTGATACTATACAGTGTCAAATTTAATTATCGTATTAGTAAAAAATAATGATATATTTAATAGGAGCAGTGGCGATTCATATTAGGTTAAATTTGACACTATAGATTTAACAGTGTAGAAATCTGTGTGTAAAAGTATAAAAACAAAAATATATGCATGATTATACCATAAACTGCAGGTTTCATCTACAATTGCGTATATGTATTGTATGTACTTGATCTCTCATTCCCCTCTTTGATAACAGTAACTTCCTCTCACATAACATCATGATATAATCGATTTCATTTAAATAGTGATGATCTTGTCCTCGATAGCATAATCTCGTACATTGAAATAAATAAATTATCATTATAATATATAGATCTATAAATTAGAAAATATCATTTTATTTTACGAAATCGCTTTTACTTATTTTCTTATAATTTTCTTACAATTTATTAACTGAAATTTTTACAAATTTCAAACAAAATTATGACAATTTCATATGTAAAATTCATAATTATTTACAAAAAAGTTACATATGCTATACTGAAGTTTTGTATTTGTAATTAAAATATTTTAAATGTCATTAATGTGAATCACATTACATTTTTATTATCTTATTTTATCTTATCTTTCGACTTATCTCATATCTAATCGTTTGTTTTTTTTTGTGTGTAGGTAAATAGAGATTATTATCAATTATCTTCAGAAAATCACCAACTACTTTATTGGCTACATTGAACGATTCCATTCAATGAATAAAGATTAATTAAATCAGTAATTGAATTAATATCTTATTTATTTTAACAATTTATTTTTTTTACGAATATAAAATGAGAAAACAAAAAACAGTTAAAGGAATAATTTGCGCATTGTTTTTAGAAAAAATCAAGTTTGGAGAAATGTGAAAAATTGCTCACACACACACACACATATAATAATGATGAATTTTATATAAATTTAATCTTAGTATAAATTAATGAAAGCATCTCACAATTCGTAAAATGTTGTGAAATTACTTTTTATTGCTTTTTCAATTTCATTGCTACCAGCTAACTTAACTCAACTCATAGTATACAAGACAACGTTGAGTCATAAATTATGAAGGTACTAAGTGGTTATGTCTATCATATTTTTCAGTTCTAGTGAAACTATATCGAACTTCAATTATCGAAAGCACTCTAAAATTCCGCAAGAAAACCAAAAGTCTGACTTCTTTTTTTTTAGCTTCCTTTTTAGTTGATGACTTTTTTCTCAATTCCAGGTATAAAGAATAATCGCCTTAATTGAATATGGCATTTCCTAATCATATGTTTTTAATCTCGTCGGTCGATTTTTACTTAATATTATTGAAAAAGAAATAGTTCATCAACACTATTAAAATATAACCTTCCTGTAGCGAACGTATAACACAGAAAGCATAATCGACTGATCGCTCGCGGGAAAATTTCTTTCATTATCGACAGCCATAGCGAACCACTGAGTTTTCTTTCATTATAAGTTTAATGCTGTTATATGAAAATGGAAATTCTACGGAACAAAGAATCTGTAGAATGTCATTATATGTTCCTCTCACAGAAGATTTTAAATAAATATTAATCAAAGTTAGAGAATATTATATAATATTAAGAATTTTTTAACTGTTGCACAGAATATTAATGCAAGTTGCATTTTTATACTTTCAAATACTTTGGAAAACAAAAGTAATAAATTTCTCATACAGAAAACTCCATAAAGAAAAATGTTAACCCAATATTGCGATTTTACAAAAGAAATATATCAATCTCTATCACTCTTCCACTCAATAAATTACATTTTATTTTTGTCATCCATTAAATATATGAAGGACAAAATACAAAATAAAATAAAACTCACGTTTTTCAAAAAATTATAAAATCGATCAATGCGTAACAACTTATGTAATCTGCATTCATATTACAGTAATATGTATAAAATGAAAGCCATGAATATATAATGTACAAATTTTATAAAATTAAATGTACGTTTTTGTATTGAAAAACATTTATACTCTAGAATATACATAATTCTTCTCACGGCATAAACGAATATCATGCTTGTCAAATTGACGACTGTGCTCGTTCTCGATCGCCCTAGTTGTCGTTGAGACTCTATGTGCGCTTAATCGATACGGTACTCGCATACAATTAAGAAACGATTACAGATACCGCGCGCACGGTAACGCGATGCTACAAGAGAGCTCAAGAGCGTACGTTGTTCGTGTCATTCTCCGAATCGATATCGCGTTTCCACACCGATTAGATTTTTGCGATGAATTTCTTTCGCGTAAATATTGAGCAACCGAAAGGAAAATATTTTGCGATATTGTGACCGATTGTGACCGATTGTGCGATAATGATGCACCAACGTTAAACAAAATAATGATGTTATCCAACAAAGTTTAGCGTGACGACCGAACGCGAATCATTATGCGTTTCTGTTTCTACATACACTAGTGATGATTGAAACCGGCGTAATTCTGTTAAAAATTGATGGTTTCAATACTATAGATATAAATATGAGCTTTATATTTATTCGCAACAATGTAAACATGAGTTTTCACGTAAAATACACTTATCCATATATCTATAACATCACAGTTTCATATTTCTCGACAGTTTCCAGCCAATTTTCAAGCAAGTTTAATTAACAAAAAAGTATTTAATTGCCAATCTATATTTTTCAATAGCCAAAATACATATATAAAATTTCATTCATGTAATATTCCCTGATAATTCAAGATAAATTTTATTAATATAATTTGAAATTCCATAGCTCGGATTTCCCACAAATGCTCACTAAAAATTATAATACTAAAAATTAATATAATTTTAACGTTTCATTGTAACCTTTTTTTGCAGTTATGTGTATTCAGGATTACATATACATATTTAGATGCTATCACAACGTAATTTTCGCACGATCGAGCAGCGTTCTCGTTTCGATTTGTGCTGTGATAAGACTGAATTTCACCAACTGACCGTGTTAGCTACCCTAGTTTAGCAATTCGCTTGTCCCTTTTTGGATTATAGTGCTACATTGAAAAAATATTTGTGTGAAATTACATGATTATGCTGGATTTTTTCTGACCTAGCATAATCACGTAATATTGCAGCACATGAAAAATAACATTACATAATTTCACATGCAATATGTATTTTCAGGATTCTATTGAACATGGAATTTTACATACAAAATAATAGACTTAATAAATATAATATAATATCAAATTAAAGTGTTATCTCATTTGTGCGTTTTTGTTTTTAAGCTCGTTGATTGGCTATAAAATAGAGAGATTCGAGGACCTCTCTTCTATCCTGCACACATTTGTCGTACGACAAAAACACACAAATGAAGTAGCAACCTTAAACAACTCTAATTAAACTTTATTATTAAGCACAGTAATTACTGAAAAAAATTATTTATATTAGAAAACGGAGGGATATGCATAATTTTTGCACGATAAATATTTTGATA
Source organism: Mycetomoellerius zeteki (assembly GCF_001594055.1). Lineage (NCBI taxonomy): Eukaryota > Metazoa > Arthropoda > Insecta > Hymenoptera > Formicidae > Mycetomoellerius > Mycetomoellerius zeteki. Next base: position 723,390 of record NW_017257470.1, on the reverse strand, counting down.
TAATAAAAGTTGTAGCGTCGACGTTCTAATGAGTACAACATGTATAATATTATTTTACAAAATTATTTTACAAATTATACAAGTTATTTCAGTTTAAAGTTTGACGGGCGACTACTACCTTTTCAGTTTCGGTCCTGCGATGTGACTAGCTTCCGACTCTCCGTACTAACGATTGACATGATATCAGATAAAAATATGTTATATGTCAATCATCAATGCGAGAGTCGGAAGTCGGCTACATCGCAGGGCCGAAACTGAAAAGGTATAATAGTCGCCCGCCAAACTTTAAACCAAAATAACTTGCATAATTTGTAAAATAGTTTCGTTATGTTATACATCGTTGTACTCGTTATAATGGACGCAACTTTTATTATATCGAAATATTTACTTTATCGTGCAAAAGTTATACATATCCCTCGGTTCTCTAACATAAATAATTTTTTTCAGTAATTGCTGTGCTTACAATAAAGTTTAGTTAGAGCCATTTAATTTGATATTATAATATATTTATTAGATCTATCTCTGTTAATTTACGAGATAAAAAGTTATTTATATGATAACACCCTGTATAGATCATACAGGTCATATACAACGTTTCATGAAAAGATATCGTGGACCAATCGATAAAGCTCATAATTTTCTCCAATAGCACCGATTTTTAAACAACACAAATAATTTACTGCATTCTTTTGAACGTATAGAACACATAGCCTAAGGCGTGAAATAATTTGAGGCGTTTAGCACTCGAGTCGCTATGTAAACTGTAAGCTTGTATATAATAGAGGTAACCTTCACGAGCGAAATCATCGAGAGAGTAAATGCGTGCTGTCGAGTCAAGTAAGAAGCTGAAGAATGAATTGTTATCTGAAAATTTTTTGATAAATGATATCATGTTGCAACCAGTAATATATAACAGAAACTTTGATAACGAACATAAAAGATCATTATACATATTCTAGAACGACGTAACGTGACACGCAAATTACAATTATAATAAAATCTGTCATCATTTTCGAGAAAGAATTATCTCATATTGTGCGCGGAAAAATTTCTCACGATACGTATATTCATCACATCTCCTCATAAAGGAATCTCGGTTATTTATAGAAGATGCTTGAATTTTTTATATTTCTTACGCAAAATGGCGACGAGATGTCACCAATGATATATAATAACCGTGCAATGCAGATATTAATTTTTTGCATTAAAATACAATTTGTATTTTACGTTGGAATATTATTCGGAGATTATTTATAATTACTAAAAAATGAGAAAAAGATAAATACAACACTGAGAGAAAAAAATGATTGCAAGTACCGCAATTTAAATAATATTTTAGAGAGAGAGAGAGAGAGAGAGAGAGAGAGAGAGAGTCATTTTTGGGGGGGGGACAACTATAAATTTATAATTGCTTTAACCATACACATTATAGATGCTTCAACATTGAATTATGATCATCACAACTATAACATGCATTCATACTGGCATACATGTAACCATACTGGCATGGTTATCTTACACATGAACAGGATTTGCATACAGCAAATTGTACTATAAAATGTTGTGACAAACATTATTCAAAGTACAAGGAACCATATGTCTGTATATAGCGTGATTTACGGTTTACTATGATAAACTGTATTCATATTAATGATATTCTACCCTTTAAGTATAATCTACATTCAAAGAAAAGTCATATTACCAACTAGAAATTTGAAGACAAATAGCGTCTTGACTACGTATTATTATAAGAATAATAAATAAGTTATATGAATTAAGAAATAAAGCAAATGAATCAGGAGCATAAAAGCCAACGCTGGATATTCTGTGCACAAGGAAATTTATACCTCTTATTCTACATTAATAATAAACGTTTCGACTTTATAATTAGGTCATCTTCAGTATTACAAAATTAAACGGAGTTACATATATATAATGCTATATTGCCAAAGTTTTTCTAATTACATTAATCTTACATTAATGCTGTTTGCATATCGCTCGCTGGTCAAATTGTTTCTCAAAGGATCGACTATGAAAGGTGCATATGATATGCAAGCGATATCAATGTAAAATTAATATAGTTAGAAAAACTTCGGTAATATAACATCATATATACGTAACCTCCTTTAATTTTGTAATACTGAAGATGACCTAATTATAAGGTCGAAATATTTATTATTAATGTAGAATAAGAGGTACAAATTTGTTTACGCACAGAATATTCAGCTCCTGATTCATTTGATTGATTTTATTATACTTAAAGCCGTTATTTTTAGTATGAACTAAGAAAATATAGTATAATACTAATCATTTTGTTACAAATGATTAATATTACTATATTTTCTTAATTCATGTCAGATTTCTATACGTATAAATAACTGTACGTATAGATAATTAGGAATAAAGTTACTGAATTTTTGTACAGGACCGAAAACTGTACTGAGATGTATCTCTCATTTATTTTTGTCTCCGAAATTTGAACTCAATGCTGTGCCTTTTATTGTATGCCGAGTGGCTTTCTTCTTAGGAGAAAAATTGAACTCCGTTGCGTTGTGTCCCTCTGGTGGGAGAGGCGTGTACTGCTCGTGGATAAACGACTTTAGTGAGTTTTTACAATACAAATAATAAATTTTTAAAAGTTAAAAATATAATCAAGTGTACACTTGATATAGTTCACTGTTCAAAAATATTCGTTTCTTTACCGCAAAAATTACATTCTTTAATAGCTTTTCTTTATTATTATCGCCTAGTTATTATTACCATGTAAATAATTAGCGAATCTCAAGAAAATTATATTCATTATAATTACGATTACATTTACGATATAAAAATTATTATTTTTATTTACTATTCGTATCTTAATATTTTACTATATTAATAGTTGAAATTATCATAATTTATAGTACAATTTTTCCATATTTGAGAGAACTATACATGTAAGGTTATTATCACTAACATTATAGCAGTAATAAAAATGGACCTTCTAACCATGATTTTTTAACGATGCAATTATAGTCACAAATACCAAACAATTTTTTCTCAGTGAAGATAAAGGCAGATAAAAGTAGATAATGTAAGAAGGAGGAGGACAATCTACGATCTACAGATGAGAATGGACATTTCGTTCAAATCAGTCTGAATTTGAAAAATAAGTTTAATAAAAATGTTGGTATTTGTTACTTTCGTATTTGACTCATTTCATCGCACTTCCATGGTGTATTACATTATAATTACTTTGCATTACACATAATTCCTTTTAAATTTAATAAATCCTATAAACACACACATATCTGTATGTCGAGCATCTTCTATAAAGAACCAAATGATGTAAAAAAAAGCATCAATTGTTACTCATGAAAAATTTCAAACGGCAACGCGCATTGTGTTCCTATTATATTCAATTATAAAAAAAAAGCTACTTCTAAATATCGAAATATAGACTGATCTATATCGATTTTAGATTGTACTTTTAGAGAAATATTTAAATAATTAATATTACTAATACGGTGACAATGCGATAACAATAGCCAATGACAGAATCAAGAGAATTCGCCGGATAACGTCGCATCGCGTAGATCAGACTTTACGCCCACACCTACGTGTTTTTCACCGAATACCGACTAATGAGTCATCAGCTAGCTGATATTCGATACGTGTCATACATCCTCAATTTGAAAAAACCAAACACATTATAACTGAGCATAAATAACGAAAAGGAAATCGGTCGAATAATTTCCACTCTCTCGTTACTTTATTATTGTTACCACGTAAATTATACCACGTAAAATTGTTAGCGAACAATTAAAAAATTCTACTGTTTCTTCAGGGGTATAACATTTATCTGTATCACATATGGATATATTTGTCTAGATATAACTTGTAAAAGTCTTACAAAAAAAATTGCAGCTATAATGAAAAGAGCATTGTGAACAATATTTTAAATGTTTAAATATATGTAAAAAAAATATCGAAATTCTGTCGAACAATTCGACGGAAACAATCTTTTCAAGGTTTCCAACGAAGGATATCACACATTTTACATGTCTCTATCCATTTCCGTGCATTCATCGGTGATGTTAATAATGCTGCGTGAATATCTTTATCCGATATCGGTGGTTTGTATTTTGATTCAATCGATGTGCTTTCACGAAAAACACGAAGGAGCGAACAACGTATTCGTCACGTCATCAACGATATCATTGACAAGTTGACGTAACAATGATACCGTTACCGTTATCAATTAAAGCGTGAATCTTGGCGAATTTCGAAGCCGGCTCCGCACAATGCGCTCGAATATTCGACAAGTGCAATCGCGCCGTATTTATGTGACGAATTTCGCTGCATTGTACTACGGCACGGTGCGTAGTCATGATTAATCTTTTCATACAGCGCGACATTCGTTTCAGCTCGGAATATTCGTTGCGTTAATTTATTGAAGCTGACAAATAACAGACACGAATTTTTCGTCCGTAAATAATTTTTCATTCTTGTTCTACATTGTACGATAAATAATTGTCGAAGGTATCCGATACAAGAAAGTTTCCTCATTTCGGAGCATGTTGCATTGGAATAATGCAGTTTTCGTTGAAAGACGTTGGGAAACTCGATACAGGCACGCGATTAGCGGAGATTTAAACCGACCGTCGACTCAATGAATTCAACTATCGACACTACAAACGTGTGTACGAGCCTCTTAAAAGTGAAACTCTATGAAATAAGGTGTGGTAACTCATAAAGCTGATCGCTCGCTCTGGCACTATTTTAATAAAATAACGACATTTACAAAAAGTCCAGTTAACTTCCGGAAGGTTGGTGTATCCCGTACCGATCGCGGCGTGAATGAACGTAGACGTCATCCTGACAAACAACATCGAGGACGGTCTTCGTCGGAGCAGACACCGATCTCACGATTACGGCAATGAGAATATATTCTCCATTCATCGGTGTGTCGCCAATAAATGACAAGGTCGGCCATAGTCGCCATGGACCCACCGGCTTGGTGGTTCCGCGACAACGAGCATCCGTATCGCGATATAATGACCGATGGTCATTCCGAGTGAAAACACCTGTCAGCTCGGAACATCGAGGTGGGCCGAGGCGAGCGTGGGCGAGCGGATGAACGCCTGTCATCCACCGGTTATGCCTTCTCGGTGATTCTTGGCGACCGCTTGGACTCGCGACGAGTCCGTGTTGCCGAGTGAGTGACATTATCTTACGGTCGAGTCGTAGGGCGTGAGTCACGCGTGCACGACGACGACGACGGCGACGACACACGTATGCCGACGGTGCAGCTCTCTCGGGCATCGTGTACAAGGAGTGGGAAAGAGAGAGAGAAAGAGAGAAAAGGAGAGAAAGAGAGAGAGAGAAAGAGCGACGAACCAGCAAGAGTAGTCACTCACCGCGACGAGGGCTGCTAATCTATCCTTGGTCATGGTGAAGGATGACGAGGAGTTGCGAGTCAGCGGGCGGTGTACGGAGCGACGTGTCTAGCGGGTAATCCCATTCACGGTTTTATCCATGTACAACGTGCACGTCCACTAAAAAACTAAAGGAAACGACGGACGCACTGGCACCGTGAGAGAGGCACGATCGTAAAATCGATACATCCGCGAACTCGCCTGCTTCTGCAGTGCCGTCCCAACGCGGCGCGCACGCGCCGATGACGTCAACTTCGTCTCGCAAGTACGGATGCCGCGACGCGGCGCCCCGCGAACGCCATCAAACGCCATCATCCCGAGATGCGAACGACGAGAGAAACAGGAGCGGGCGCGACGAGAATTTATGAATCCTCGAGACGTATTTATAATCATTACGTCTGCGATACGCGCCAATCCGCCCATATTTTTCTATCCTATAATATAAATATACATTATTGTCATACTTGAACGTTATACAATGGACTTAATGTTGTACCGTAATGATACAAGATTTTTATAAATATGTATATCAATAGGTTTTTTTATTCAATAATGTATAATATATTTACGCATACATATGTATATAATATA
>NW_017257470.1:704216-715596 GCF_001594055.1 Mycetomoellerius zeteki | reverse complement strand
TATTGATCATAAAATAAATGTTATAAAAAATTTATATAGTATTGTTAATAATACATAAATTGTTCGTTGCTTATTTTAAAATGCGTAAATGTTTATTTTAGATAATAACAGACGAATTTTAATTAAGTTAAACGTGTTGAGACAAGTGAATAATTAATAATAAAATTATATATATTTCTCATTTTTATGACAAAAAAGAAGTAGAACTGAAATTATAAAACCGTATAACTATAATATATACGATTGCATATATGTCACAGTTAAAGTGTTAACTTTAGTAAATGTGTAGTGTATACGTTTGCACTTACTAGTCAATGTATACATTTACGTATAGCAAATGTATATATACATTGACTACAGTAAGGGTTGGTTTATAATACGCCGTAACCTGTTAACTTTTTCCGTAATCTGTAAGAATTGATCAATCATAGTCAATTATTCTCCTCTCATTCGACTGTAATTGGTCAATTCTTACAGATTACGGAAAAAGAGTTAACAGATTATAAACCAACCCTAAGTGTATACATTCACCGGAATTAACACTTTGTAACTGTGACTTATATATAAAATAGCAGGACATAAAATAAAATAAAAACTTATAATTAAATTAAAATTTTTTAATGTGATAACTCGCATATATTTCTTCGAACGCGGTTATTTATCTTCTGTTGTCATTTTTTATAATGTTTTAACTCTTAACATTTAATATTTATAAAATATAAATATTAAAATAAATTATATTTCGATAGTGAACAAATACTTTAACTATATATTCGCAACTTAAATTCAAAATTTAATTAAATCTGAAATCTTGTATATATAAACTATATTAATTGTAAAACCTTTATACTTTCTTTCAATATATTACACCAAACGTCCATAATATAAATGAAGTAAGTTCTTCTAAAATGTCAAATGTTTTCATAAATCGTGTATGATATATACAAAAATAAATATTTTGTTCAGCTGTTAAATAATTTAAAAATAAAATGTGGTTTAAATATTTAATTAACAACATGATGGAGGCCATGGAGCTTCTCAATTACACTCTTCTGTACTTCAAATAAATAAAGTATCATTTAAAAAACAGAAAAGCCAAAGAACGTGATGGTTAGAAACATTTGATTCGTAATATCTTTTTAAATTCATTCCCTAATTATTAAATTGGCGATAAATATCTAGGTATTATCCAAAGTTCTTTGGCCAGCAACACTTTTTTCTCTCTTCACGTTGGAAATGGTTGAAAAGCATTGGACGATATCGGACGATTTCAGCGCCTCAGATTGGCGACACTGGTGTTGGACAATCTAGTTACTCGTCACCCTGCTTTAGCACGTTTTAACGCTTCTAGCTACACATAAAGAAACATGGCGCTTATTTCTACAAGGGCGATTTTTAGTCCCGGTAAGTGCAAGATATCTGATACAAGACGTGTCGACGATAGCAACAGAATTTCTAGGCGAATTTTCGCCGATCGTTTTAACACTTTTCCATCGAAACATGTTTATACCGGTTATTGTACACGATCGTCATTGCAGGAGAGATAAGGTTAAGTGCGGATAGTAACAAAGTGCTTGTTTTTCATCACGAAAATCTTTCTGTTCCAGTGTTGAAGCAGACTCTCAAACAAATTATCTTCGCGAAGCAACTACTAAAATGTGTAAGTGGATGGTTGTCATGAACAATCCCTTAACTCTCTCTGGACTTGTGGTCAACAATCGCGATTCTCAATCGCATAATGCTGATCCTATCTCTTCTTCTCTTTTTATAATGTTGATTCTACAATGAGTCGGTAGTCAGAAATCTTAAGTCTTAAGCAGTCTTAATTTAAATAAGTGACTATGATTTTTAGCATCTACAAGTTAATTGTTCAGTGAATCATTAGGCTCGATTAATGGAAAGGAATAAAGTTGAATTTGGCAAGTCTTAAGAAAATTGGTAGTCTTAGGTGGTCTTAGTACTATTTCATTTGTACGTTTTTGTCGTATGACAAGTGTGTGCAGGAGAGGTCCTTGGATATCTATCCTATAGCCAATCGACAGCCTCAAAAAAATTTGTAGCATAACAAAATTGTACAAATTAAATAGCAGCCTTAGCCATACAAGTTTGCTACTGGCCAACTTCACTGATTCACTAATAATGTAGGTTCCACAATGAGTCGGTAATCCTAAGTGATCCTATCATACATTTTATAATAAGCCATTAGTAATAAATCAGAAGTAATAAGTCAGAAGCTAAAAATTGACTATATATAATCATAGTCAATTATTTTTCTCACATTCAACCATGATCAATTTCTGACTTCTGATTTATTACTAATGGCTTATTGTAGAACCACCATAAGATTTAAAATTACTGACTCATTGTAGAATCAGCTTAAGAACTAACTTAAATTTAGAATTAACTTTAAATTGTTATTTATGAAAACTTGATTGTAAATGAGCGCCGCTTTGATCAATATTTTAATAAAAATCATGATGTTTTTGTATTATATGGATGTTAAAATATGTATAGAGTGGGGGATCAGACCCTTGAAGTATTACAAGCTATATAACTGCATATCATTTTTGAAAAGCAGCTATGTGTTTACATCAATTGATTTATTTCATTGTTCTGTGCATAAAGGTATTAAGATATGTTTATCAAAAAATTATATATATATATATATAAGATATTTAATATTTTATGTGCTATAAAAAAGTACTACATCTTGTGATTAATTTTTTAATATTTGTATCTTAATACTTTTGTATACAGAATAATATAGGGAAATCATATTATGTAAAAGAAAGTTATTTTATTTAAAAAGAAAGTGGAGGCAACCTACATGTGACTTTGAAAAATTGATTTTTCTTGTTTTATCATTATTAGCCCCCTTTAAAATCATTCAATTTTTGTTTGAACATATTTTTAATTCAATGCATTTAATTCAACCACTTTCAGAGATAATACTTGTAAATGCATCACTCTGTATATGGTTTAATTTTACTAATTTTTTTATTTTTATATTTCATTAATTTACTGTCTTTAACATAAATATGTTCATATCATTCATTGGTCATCTTTTAGTATATACTACTAGTATGAAAATATATAATATTGTGAACTACAAATTTTAGTATTGACAGTTTATATATCTATATATCGAAATGTGGTTATTGTCTTGGTGTTATAATAATGATGTAATTTCTTGCTAAACAAATTACATTTAATTTTATATCATATATACTTTTTAGCAACGTCGTCAAGTGAACAGTCGATTATTCCTTCCGACTGTTACCAGTCAGAGATTCTATGCAGAAAAGAAGATATTCAGTCGCGATAAACCACATTGCAATGTAGGCACTATAGGTCATGTAGATCATGGCAAAACCACTCTGACAGCAGCTATTACCAAAGGTATTAGTTTTATTTATAGGATGATTATCTGCATTGTAAATGAAAGCATAAACTAACAGAAACTTGTCAATAGTCTTGTCTGAGAAGCAATTAGCAACAGCTAAGGGATATAGTGAGATCGATAATGCTCCTGAAGAAAAGGCTCGTGGCATTACCATTAATGTTGCACATCTTGAATATCAAACAGAAAATCGTCATTATGGACACACAGATTGCCCAGGTCATGCCGATTATATAAAAAATATGATCACAGGAACTGCTCAAATGGATGGTGCTATACTGGTCGTCGCTGCAACGGATGGTACAATGCCACAAACTAGAGAGCATTTGCTCCTTGCTAAACAAATTGGTATCAAGTATATCGTTGTGTTTATTAACAAGGTGTTTATTAATATAATATAAGCAAAAGTAGCAAGGATAAAATAATAAATGTATTAAAATTTTATTCAATGTTTTCAAGGTCGATGCTGCTGATTCAGAAATGGTAGAATTAGTAGAAATGGAAGTACGAGAGTTGCTTTCTGAAATGGGTTACGACGGCGATAATATTCCAATAGCAAAAGGTAGTGCGCTCTGCGCACTTGAAGGAAAAAGTCCCGAAATGGGTTCACAGGCTATCCTGCAGTTGTTAGAAATGGTAGATAAACATATCCCGACTCCAATAAGAGACCTGGATAAACCCTTCTTACTTCCGGTAGAGAATGTATATTCTATTCCTGGTAGAGGTACCGTGGTTACCGGTAGACTAGAGCGTGGTAAACTGAAGAAAGGGACAGATTGCGAGTTCATTGGTTATAATAAAGTTTTTAAAAGCGTAGTCACAGGTATAGAGATGTTCCATAAAATATTAGAGGAAGCCCACGCTGGGGATCAACTTGGCGCTCTAGTGAAAGGTGTAAAGAGAGACGAAGCAAGAAGAGGCATGATAATGTGTAAACCTGGCTCTATGAAGGCGTATGATCACGTAGAAGCGCAAGTGTACCTGTTGAGTAAAGAAGAAGGTGGTAGGAAAAAACCGATTGCGAGTATGATACAATTACAGATGTTTTGTAGAACGTGGGACGTTGCAGCGCAATGTTCGATAGTGGGAAAGGACTTAGCTATGCCAGGAGAAGATAGCACGTAAGATATTTGTTTTTCAAGAATTTTATTATTTTCTACGTTCATTTTTCTATACTCACTGTGTTTTTTACTGCAGACTCGTACTAAAGTTGATAAGACCAATGGTATTGGAGAAGGGACAACGTTTTACATTACGAGATGGAATAGTAACTCTAGGAACTGGTGTAATCACTAACACCCTGAAAGCACTTACGGACTCAGAGCGACATGATCTTCTCGAGGGCAAAAAGGTGCTGAAGAAGGAAAAGAAAGCATAAAGAAATTAGACTCAATAAATATTTGTTACAAAATAAAGCAGAATTGTGCTGTGTAATAAAGAAAATATAAATCAGCTTAATGAAAATTTGATAAGATGCGCAAGATGCGACCATCATAGATAATATAATAATGAATACATTTATGTAAAGAACATGCATTTCACTACATTGTAAATTGTATAATTTTATTCATTAACAAAGACCAAGTATCAATTCAGTTATTAATATATATGTGTATACACACACAGGATTGCCCACGTAAGTGTTACAAGCTATTATCTCTGAAAGTATGGGTCAAATGAAAAATATGTTCAGACAAAAGTTTTTAAGTTCGAGGGGGACATAAGATGGAACCATTGGTTTGACCTTGGCTGATGTTGGCAAAGTCAGGGCAAGGTCAATATGAATTTTTTAAATGGAACTCCCCCAGTTTTCATTACATATTGTAGCACACCTCAAGAGCTTTTCAAAACCTACTATAATAAAATATTTTTTTATGAAGTACTTTTTGAGTCATTGGGTACTTTGGGTAATGTTAATTACCCAATGTTAATTACAATATCGCGCTAGCGATTGAGTACCCAAAGTATCCAATCGCGATATTGTAACTTTTAAGCCTTCTAATAAAAATGGAGTTTTATTTAAAAATTTTTAAGTTACTTTACCTTGAATTTAACAAGGCCACCTAAAGTCAAACCAATGGTTCCATCTTATGTCCCCCTCAAAGTCATAAAACTTTTGTCTGAACACATTTTTCATTTGACACATACTTTCAGAGATAATAGCTTGTAACACTTTACGTGGGCCATCCTGTGTGTATTTATAAAGTATTACTTTCATTCCTTCCTCAGTTTTCATGTATCTGCATTGGTAGATGTATTGTACGAGTAAAGTTTTAAATAAACAAAACATTAAATTAGTAAAGTGGATTACACGGATTAATATGAATCTGAAGGCGTTGTAGCTTCAAAAACAGTTTGATAATTTATTAAAGTTCATACATCAGCGTGATACAATCTGCTTCAAGCAGAACAATGAAACGCTATTAGAAGTATATAGGAATTAAATATACATACTGCAATGTGTTATCCCAGTTCCTTTCTATGTTAGATATTCAGCGGTGTAATTTACATGTAATGTATTTTTTCTATCAGATTTCTCGATTAATGGGAATGGATTTCAAAGGGAAAGGTTAACAATTTCACACTCCTAACACAGAACGGATTTCCTTGTGTAGAAAAAAAACACTTCATATAATTTAAGTTGAACAAATCATACATACATCTTTTGCTTATAAAAATAGCAAACAGTCCTTGTCGAAACGGGACAGACGCAACAGGTTACGAATCTGTTTCACTTCAATCTCGAAACATTCTTTCTATTAAAATAGAAGACTACACCACGGGAGATGCTTACTCACGAAAGATGGTCGCTCTTTCAACATTCGTACCTTTCAATTTACACACTAGTAAATTTCTTAAGCAGTTTCATCAAGAAAGTGTATATATGGCATAAGGTAGTTTTTTTTTTTTAATGATACTTCAGTCCAGTTTTATTTTGCTGTCCATACTTAAGTATGTAAACAGTGACTTCTAATATTAATTTTGTAAATATCGCAAGATTCTTTCTCATAAATTAATCATTGCATACTGCTCTACTATGTTTGTATTCAATCAAGAGCAAACGTGTTATCTTGTTCTATCATGGCGAGATTGAAGTGACTTGCACCGAGCGTCTTCAGCGATTGACCGATTAGCCAATCGCTACAGAAAATTTATCTGAATTTATAAGACGCATTTGGTGTCAGTGCAGTTCTATTTGCTGTATTTGAACTCGACAACAGTTTTGCTCACAATTTTATCCGTTTCAGAATTGGCAGTTTTTATCTTATACTTTGTGTTAGGAAAGTATGAAAATAAAACAAAAATAAAAAATAGATGATGTTACTTTTTATATGCCTTAAAGTGGGTTAGCGTGATTGTGTGTTTAATATACAGCACGCCTTTTACACAATTCCATTTCTTATGTATATATGTACATACACACGCACGCACGCACGCACATCTATACAAACGAGCGAATCTGAAAATGTAATGAATTCTTTTTTGGTTGTTTCATATTACGTTGTATCAGCTTCAGCAAGCTGGGTTGTTCTATGAATTCGTATCACAAGTCATTTCCGCAGTTTCACCATTACTTTATTCTGTTTCTAATTTACGTGATAATATCACCATTATTAAGAATTTTATAAAATCTAGACATTCAAGTGCAAATCGCATACACAATCACACACATGTTGCGCATTCCGTATTACAACGTATTCAAGCGACCCGTCTTTAAGGCTATACTTGTAACATGCAAGTTCACAGAAGTTGGGTGCCCAGCATAAAGCATCGAACTAAATATTGCATGTAAATTATATTTTTCTTAAAGAAAGAATCTTCGACTTCTATGAAGATGTACGAGTGCGCGATACGACCACGGAGCACCCGCATAATAGGCCTTACTCTCTGTAAAGACCATCCCCAATGTATTAAATAAACTAAAGATCTTCATCATCCTCTGGTAATGCTGTTTCTTGAGCTTCTTTAAGATCTTTCTCAATTTGTTGCTGCCATTGTGGATCCATAGTGACTTCCGGTGGCAGCAGTGCAGGCATAGCGACAAATTCGAGGTTTGGATCTCCAATCAACTTGCGTGCTAACCATAGGAAAGGTTTCTCAAAGTTGTAATTGCTTTTTGCACTGATATCGTAGTACTGTAACATAAAGATTAAATATTTTATACATCTTGTAAAATTATACAGGATGTCTGAGGATTTAACGAACAAATCTACAGGAGTATTCTACAAGTGGAAATAAAAAAAAATGTTATATGAAGTTTTTTGCTAGAAATGCTTTATTGCAAAGTCATAAATAAATATTAAAACTGAATATGAAATAGGAAACAACGGATTTTCCATTATGCATAATAAGAAAGTGTATATTTTGTATTGGAAAGGTCATGTTTATCTCATGTATGTATGCATGTCATATATACTGTGTTTAAGGGAGTATATAGACGCGTCTAAACGAAATCTATAGCATCTATACTGGCTGTAACCGTATGCCGTAATCTGGAAGAATTGATCTTACAGTCAAATGAGAGGAATACTAGGCTGGTGATTGGTCAACTTTTCAGATTATGGCATATAATTATGGTCAGTATAAATGCTCCTTAACTTTGCAAATTTTTTGTGGAAATAGGGAAATTAAGTTTTTTCCATTAAAGGCCATACTTTTTTCTATTTCACATTTAAAATTTATTAAAAATAATTTAAAAAATGATGTTATTCAATGTCTTTTATTTAAGGTCATATTTTGAAAAAATAGGATTTGTAATGACCACTACTGTTCTCATAAAAAAAAACTCATCTGAAAGCAGTGCCACAAGTTTCGTAAAGTTGAAACATAGATGATCTGTTATCTTCACGTAGCCATTCATTGAAATAAAATATTGTATATATTTGAACAAAAAATTATTTTGCTCAAATAAAATATTTTAAAAATCGGTTACGTTAAAAAAAAAGTACATCTATTTTAACTTGTGGCATTTTGTTTTCAAACGAGTTTTTTTTTATGGGAGCAGCAGTGATCACCACAAAATCCAATTTTTTCAAAATATGACTTGGAAAAAAGTGAATAGCAATTTTAATAAAATTTAAACATAAAATAAAAAAATATAATATTTATAATGGAAAACAAACCCGACTCTATTTTCATTTTTTTCGTAAAAAATTCACAAAGTTTTATTTTTATGCATCTAGGTGCTTCCTTAAAGATAGTGAATATGATATGAATACACACACAAGATAAACACATTCGAGCTTTTCATAGACAAAATATACATTTTCATATTCTATACAATGGAAAATCCATTGTTTCATGTTCCATTTTAATTTGTTTATAACTTTACAATAAAGCATTTTTAGCCAAATTTCACATTACATTTTTTTCTTATTTTTACTTATAAAATATGCTCCTGTAGTTTGTTCATTAAATCTTAAGCTACCCTGTATATAACATCGATAATAGGATTTTCAGATTAGAGGGACAGTACGATGTCTTCACTTTACATCAGATTATTGAATCATTAAAAAATAATATTTGAAGGATATACAAAGAAAATGGACATACAGTTAATAACGCTATTTGCATATAAAAATACCTGGAGGTTCTTCTTCCTATGAAACACAATGCTCTTGGCCTTTACTTTTCTATCCTTGATGTCGACTTTATTACCACAAAGGACAATTGGTATGTTTTCACAGACACGGACCAGATCCCTATGCCAGTTAGGTACGTTTTTGTACGTCACTCTGGACGTAACGTCAAACATGATAACGGCACACTGACCCTGAATGTAGTAGCCATCGCGAAGGCCACCAAATTTCTCTTGACCAGCCGTATCCCAAACGTTGAAGCGGATCGGTCCACGATTGGTGTGAAAGATCAACGGGTGGACCTCGACTCCTAGAGTGGCGACGTACTTCTTCTCGAATTCACCGGTCAAGTGCCGTTTGACGAAGGTGGTCTTCCCAGTACCACCATCGCCGACCAGCACGCACTTGAAGGTGGGCATATCGGGTTCATTTGCCATTTTGATGGTTTTCGTGGACTCGCTCAAAATCAGGAACACACAATTCTGCAATGTGAGAAACTACATTAGATACCTAGGATATGTTTACAATGCTTGCAATTATCCTTGTTTAAGATTTATTTAATATTTAGACAAAATTGATGAACTGATGTTTGAGAACGTGAGCGTGAAAATGGAACGCACCCCTAGTTTAATGATCGTTTATTTGAACGAGTGAAAAAAACACGAATAGAGGAGTATGCACGCGGCACGGACTTTATGCGCAAAGATTCTGAGCAGCCGCTCTTCTACAGGAACGCTCGAGAGATCGATTGGGATGCGGTCCGAGAGGGGGAGGGGGGAGAGAGAGAGAGGAGAGAAAGAGAGCGAGAGAGACCAGAGACGTGGTCGAGAAAATTCGTGATTTCGCGTTTGAAAAGTGACCGTAGAAAATCCGGTTATGCGACTACTTGGAGTTCGCGCAATGACGATGCTCCATAAGTATTTTGCACGCGATGATCGATGATGGAAAGAATCGGAGCAAAAAGCTCCTTTCGGACCGGAGACCGGTCTAATCGGAGAGAGACCGAGGGGGTTGGCTTTACCACCGCGCCGGCGGGGAATGGCGCCCGGCGTATTGCCCAGAATTTTCCCTCCGATTTGTTTCAGCGACCGGCTTTTCGCGATGCAACTTTTCCGCGCGTCACAATCGCAACACCGTCGCTCCGTCGCTGTTCACGCGTGGAGGTCAGACGGCGCGAAATTTCCCGGGTACGCGATGATGTACGTGAAAATGAACGGTAACACTTACCGTGCCGCACAGTCGTTATGGCTCACTATGGCGCTCCTCTGGGCGGTCAACTCGCGTATACCGTACCTACCGTGGTCGAGTGGAGGCAATGTCACCTTACCGATTTGTCGAATTGAAGGAGCGTAAAGATGGTCGTTCGAAGGGTCGAGATCGACAGGAAAAAATCAAATTCGATTTTTCGCGTGTACAAATTCCTCCGGCAGCACGTGGTAATTTGGACGAATCGCACGATTTCACTCTCGGCTGACGCTGGCAGACGCAGGTTCGGTCAGCTCGGGCTGCAAGAAACGCGGAAACGCGCGCAGTTAGTGACATCTGTATTCAATGTGCCATGCGGTTGTTCCGAGACACCCTGAACGTCAGAAACTCTCTAATAAAGCCTAATCTACGATGTGCTCTTTGTTTCCCAGGTTTCTTGCTTTTTATCATTTTTTATTTCTTGCCTTTTTGTCTCTTACTTAGTTTTTTCGTTTTCTGTGATCGAGATAAAAGTTGAGGAACTTCGGAAGTCAAGAAATTTAACGTAAAAAGCGATGCGATTGTCGATAAAATGGCAAAGAAGGAAAACGCATTGAGGTAAAAAACAAGAAATAGAAAGTAGACTTTAAACATGACGAAACAGTCATTTAATTTCGACGTCGACGAGATACTATTAAAGACTGTTAATAACCCCCTGAGTAAATTTTTAATTAACTGGGGCCGGAAGATAATTGAAGAGCGTTGACATTATCGACAATTGATATAAATTTGCGGCACCGACGAGATAGTAGCCGCTTTGCCGGCTTGAACTCGTCCACGGAGTAAGGGCATGTTCACACCTCGACGGAAAAGCAGCAGCCAATCAAAACTCGCGTTGATAGTCGACAATATTGGCTGCGTTCAGCAGACTCAACAGTTTTGCAACCGTTTTATGATTGTCTGCTGAGATAGGACCATTCTTCTAGATCTAAAAGTATGATCCAATCAGCACGAAGGAAACTTCCAACAGTTGTAAAACAAACGTTCTGCTGAACGCAGCCATTGTCTAATTGGCACACTGGACGTAGCAAGCGTCAAGCCGGAATCAGACTATGCATTGAAGATTGAGATTGAAGATTGAAAAATTCAAATTTGACCAATCGAAACGAAAGGAGCTAAAATTTCTTTGTCCTTATTGGTCAAATTTCAATCTTCA
>NW_017257470.1:703899-704186 GCF_001594055.1 Mycetomoellerius zeteki | reverse complement strand
GCCTCAAGGCCATCACACGTACAAAAATTTTAGTTGTAATCGTAAGGTCGCAAGCAAATCAACCAATCACAATCAAAATTACAATCTCGCATTTCAAAACGCTCGACTGTGATTGGCTGATTTGCTTACGGCTTACGCGCGATTACAACTAAAATTTTTTTACGTGTGATGGCCTTCAAACAGCGGAGCAGCAAACAATCAGGCGATATTTACAATGGCGTAAACAATATCGCCTCGCTGGTTGGTTGCTGCTCCACTGCTTGACGCTTGCTGCGTCTAGTCTGAAC
>NW_017257470.1:639992-703560 GCF_001594055.1 Mycetomoellerius zeteki | reverse complement strand
GTCGTACGACGAAAATCGGATGCAGGGTGAATCACGATTAATAGTTAGACTAGTTAATCACGATTAAGCTTAATCGGCGTTGGTGAAATCGGCCCTAAGATTTTAACCTATCAGATACCAGTTACACTGGAATACATGGTTTCTGATAGGTTGAAATCTCAATATCTATTCCTATTCCTAATATTTCCTCATTGTGAGCAGGGCCTAACTTATTGCACTAGTTCAGAACTAGTTTAGAATTCTTCGAAAAAGAACAGACCTCACGATAGCACGTATCTGCGGCCGCAGTGTAGAGAGTACCAGAATACATCGTTTCGGTATCCTTCATACGTGTCCGTCCGTCACTGTGTCCTGTGTCTTTCCGCCTGTGTTGTTGCCGCTAAGTCGCTACGGCATACATTACGAAATCTATATGGAGATTGTCCGCCGTCACCGTGTCTCACTGGTGGGATCTCCTCTCGTTCGTGTATACGCGTAAAGGGAGCCCAGCCGGTTGGCGCGCCTCGTTTAAGAACTGATAACCATGTGTCGAGGACAGCAGTTTCTCTGCTTGCTGGCGCTCGGCCTTTTCGTGCTGTCGGCCCTCGCCGACGAACACACGCACATCGTGAGTATACCCTGGCGACGCCTACCTGTGACACGTCGTTCCAACACGGAAGTCACGGAATGTCAGGTTGTCTGCGACCTGCTGTTGGCATTTAAAGGCCAAACATCCCGCCGAAGACACGTCTTTTTATGTTATCTTTCTTTCTTCTCCCTCTCTCTCTCGCTCTGTATTCATACTGAGTTGCCACATCGAAACGAATATCGGCTTTATTTAATATGTGTATCAGAAAGAAATTATTTTATCATTGCACTTAAATACTATTGATAAATTCTAGCTTAGCTGTATTTCAATTGTATTACGTTGCATTCAATCCTTTTCCCTTATCATATTCTATGAATCTTCTTCACTTCAATGAATTCTACCTTGAGAGATTTTGTAATGTAGTTCTATTTCAATTATACTGCATTCTTCAACTCTTATTAAATGCTATAATTAATGCTTCAGAAATATGACATAAATCAGAAAGATATTGAGATTATCTTAAAGATAGATATATTATTTGTTTTCAGTATGAGGATGGAGACGAGGTTGTGCTATGGATGAGCACTGTAGGACCGTACCACAATCGTCAAGAGACGTACTCTTATTATTCCCTACCCTTTTGTACAGGTACCAAGAATGTTATCAATCATTATCACGAGACCCTGGCAGAGGCTCTACAGGGCATTGAGCTGAAGTTCAGTGGTTTAGATATTGAATTCAAAGGTGTGCACATATAACTAGTATATATTTATAATTGGCATTGATTCAATATAAGCAGCATGACTAGACCTATAATTACTTCATCAGTGTCATTCAATCAAAAGTCTGTTTTTATTCTTATATTGGACTACACTAGAATTTTTTGTTTTTTTTTTAATATTAAACATATATATTTCATTTTAAGTTTCCAAAGTATATATTAGTTCAGCTATAGAAAACCTTAAGAATGTACAAAGTATAAAAGCGTGAAAGTCTAATGGGATGTTTCAGAGGATATCTCGAAGACAGAATACTGCCAGATAAGTTTAAACGAAGAAAGCCAGAAAGCGTTTGCATATGCAATAAAGAATCAATATTGGTATCAGATGTATATTGATGATTTACCAATATGGGGTAATTAATATAAGTGTTTTTCATTGTGTGCATTAAGGCGGTAGTACCTGACATCTAAATCATTGTTACAGGTGTTGTAGGAGAGATGGAAAGCAGTGACGGAGTTTCGGTATCAGATTCCTATTATATTTGGACGCATAAAAAGTTTGATATCGGATACAGCGGTAAGCAAATAGTGGATGTTAATCTGACCAGTGACAACAGAGTGAAACTGGTGCAAGGTGCGCGTATACCTTTTAGCTATGAAATCAATTGGAAAAAGAGTAATATCAAATTTGAAGATAGATTCGACAAGTATCTGGATCCTAACTTTTTTCAACATAGAGTAAGTTTGTATAACACTTTTTGAAATAACTAATACCAAACGTAAAGAACATTAATGTATACACTGTATAAACTACAAATTTTTTTTTTCAGATACATTGGTTTAGCATCTTTAACAGCTTCATGATGGTAATTTTCCTTGTTGGGCTTGTTTCAATGATTTTGATGCGTACTTTAAGAAAGGATTATGCTAGATATAGTAGAGACGAGGAGATGGACGACATGGAGAGAGATTTAGGCGATGAGTATGGTTGGAAACAGGTGCACGGAGACGTGTTTAGGCCTGCGAGTCATGCTATGTTCTTTTCAGCTCTCATAGGTGCAGGCTATCAGGTATAAACATTATCTC
Source organism: Mycetomoellerius zeteki (assembly GCF_001594055.1). NCBI lineage: Eukaryota > Metazoa > Arthropoda > Insecta > Hymenoptera > Formicidae > Mycetomoellerius > Mycetomoellerius zeteki. The sequence goes on along the minus strand of NW_017257470.1, from coordinate 701,185 downwards.
TATTGCTGATATTTCATTATCTCTATTGCTGGTAAGTCAAGAAAGATTTTAAGGCTGTTGAGTAGTTACTACAGCTGTATTGAATCGTGACGTCAGACGCGAGAAATAACACGGTAATTTTTATTACGTGCTATTTGTAAATAAAGACAATTTGATAAAATGAAATGATGAGATCGCTTTAAAACAATTGTAAAAGTGGACTACTCGGGAGCCTTAAATATAAGAACTGACTATGAATACTGGTCTATATCTTAATTCCTTAAAATAAAAGAATAGAAAATTGTAAATAGCTCCATTTTTGTATGTAAAGGTCACAGTAGTGGTGTTGAGCGTAATTATCTTTGCTATCCTGGGCGAGCTTTATACGGAACGTGGTTCAATGTTGTCAACGGCAATATTTGTGTATGCTGCCACATCGCCCATCAACGGTTATGCGGGTGGTGGACTGTATGCACGGATGGGCGGACGTGTGTGGATCAAACAGATGATCTTCAGCGCTTTTATGTTACCGCTCATGGTCTGTGGCACAGCTTTCTTCATCAATTTCATCGCCATGTATTACCACGCCAGCAGAGCGATACCTTTCGGATCCATGGTTTGTGACATATTCAAATTCGATCGTTCCCGCTGCTTTTGCATTCCAATTCATGTCAATTGTACATGCGCAGGTTGCGGTGACATGTATCTGCATATTTGTGATATTACCGCTGACACTGGTAGGTACCATTCTAGGCCGTAATCTCGCAGGGACACCTGATGCTCCGTGCCGTGTAAATGCAGTGCCTCGACCAATACCCGAGAAGAAATGGTTTATGGAACCGCTAGTAATCATAATGCTCGGCGGAATTCTACCCTTCGGTTCGATTTTTATTGAGATGTATGAAATCGTTTTATTGATATCTTAACGCCCGTTTCCAATTTAGATTAATTTTAACTTTAATTTATTCTTAATCTTTTTCTAATTCTTAGAATTAGAAAAAAGTGAAAAATAAGTTGAGCCGAGATTAAAATTAATCTATTATACTTTAGTGGAAATAGGCATTAGTTATTCATTTAATAGTCCGTTACATCCATCGACATTTTTCAGGTACTTCGTTTTTACCTCATTCTGGGCGTACAAGATCTACTATGTCTACGGTTTTATGTTACTAGTATTCGTAATTCTCATGATAGTGACAGTATGCGTCACTATCGTATGTACATATTTCTTGCTGAATGCCGAAGACTATCGATGGTAAGTTTACATCGTATATACCTTGCCTTTTTCTTTTGTATAACGCAAATGTCATCTGCAGGCAGTGGACGAGCTTTCTTGCAGCGGCTTCGACGGCCGGTTATGTTTACATTTATTCTTTTTACTACTTCTTCTTCAAAACTAAGTGAGTAGATATACATCTTATGGCAATATTTGCAATTCGATCGCAAATATTTGAAGTCCAATCTACATCCTTTCATATTTTCGCAGAATGTACGGTCTCTTTCAAACGGCGTTTTATTTTGGCTATATGGCATTGTTCAGCTTGGCCCTGGGTATCATGTGCGGCACAGTCGGATATATCGGCACCAATGCGTTCGTACGAAAGATATATTCCACAGTCAAGATAGACTAAAATCATTGATTGAAGTATTTGTATCATGGATCGTACAATGTAATTCCTAAAATTGCGCGCGCGCGACACTCGTTGCTCTTAACGAAATGAAGTATATACTTTATTTGTCCAAAGCAACTGTGTCACGCCACATTACTCGAGAGTGCAATTCTTGTTTTTCAGCTTTACTTATCATCAACTCAATTAACATTCGCTCCAAAAGTGGCACACAACGTGTGTTCTTTTGTGGATATATAATTATTCCTCCAACGGAACTCACGCTGTCGCGTGTTAAACATTCAAACGATGTCTTCATCTCGTATGCGTTCGTTTCTTTTTCTTTTCACTTATTTTACAATTCGATATAAGATACACTGTAAACGGATCCTACTGTACTGGTATGCGTGCGCGTGTTGCAAATGCAGTCACCTGTCGATAATAAAATAATTGTAAATGTTAGAGTCGAGCTAATCTTGTATGAGTCCGAGCTATTATAAGAACAAAACTTCCGCAATCGTGCAATTGAATGTTGATTTCATACATTTTTTATGATCCATGCCGCTAAAGAGAAGTAATAATATATATATTTATTTAATAATATATATATGTGTATATACAGTGTTCCATTTTAAATTATAACCTTAAATACGTCTTGATCAGTGCATTTTAGGGAAAAATGTTTTAGACAAAAGTTTAATGACTTTGAGGAGAACATAAGATGGTACTATTGATTTGATATTGAGTTGGCGTTGTCAAGGCCAAAGCAAGGTCCCTTTGAATTTTTAAAATGGAACCTCCATTTTTCATTCCATATTCTCGTAGCTTATGTTATGTTATAACATTGATAACATTTGTTAAAATCAAGATCATTGAAGGTTCTTTCTCTTGTTTTCATTTTTATATAAAATGAAAATTTAATGAAAAAAATGAAAATTTTATTATAGTGTTTTGAAAGCTCTTGAGATAAGCTATGAGAATATAAACTAAAAAATGGAAGGTTCCATTCTAAAAATTCAGAGACCTTACCCTAATCTTAGCAACACCAATCAAACTCAAATCAATGATATCATCTTATATTCTTTCCAAAGTCACAAAACTTTTGTCTGAAACGTTTTTCCCTAAAACGCACTGTTCAAGAGATATGTTAGGTCACCATTTAAAATGGAACATCCTGTGCATATACATGTATGTGTACATATATATATGTATATAGGATGTCCCACATTTAAATGGCCAAACTTCGGGAGCGTGTAAAGAACAAACTAAGAAAAAAAGCCCTTTAGAGATATACTCGGTTCTGCTTCGTTTTGGAGAAAATCGCAAAAAAGACAAAACGTAATTTTCAGAATATTGTTTTAAAAGTGAAATATTATTTTCGTATACGACTTCAGCGATAATGGCAGTGCGAGAGTATACGCGTCGATTTCCAGACAGAAAAGTGCCGGATCGGCGAGTCATTACGTTGACCAGATTAGTGTTTGACTGCAACACGAGCTGTCCGTACAAAATACAATGCGTGCAAGAGGCCAACATTTTGAACAATATCTGCATTAAGTAAATGACAATGTGAATAAGTAAGCGAATGACAATGTGAATGAATAAGTAATAAATAAGTATAAAAGTGAAAACTACGTTTTGTCTTTTTTTGCAATTTTCTCCACGAAGCAAAAACGAGCATATCTCTAAAGAACTTTTTTTCTTAGTTTATCAATCCCCTACACGCTCCCGAAGTTTATGGTCATTTAAATTCGGAACACTTTGTATATATATATAAAATAATTGCGGTTACGATCGTTCTTTCACATCACATATGTATATATACATATGTCTCACTGTCTCGCTTGCGAACGGCTCAGAAAATTAACTGAATCGTACAAAAATCAAGAAGTCTTGGTTTGCTTTCTATGGTTCCATTTAACGTTCGCAACGCTCACGGGCATCATTTTATCCTCGTTATCATTAAATATTAAACAAGAATGAATTGATGCGCGTAAGCGTGTGTTGCAAATGTTACGTGGAACGCACCCCTAGAGACTTCAGCTCGGATAATGAAACATAAAAAAAATTATGATGTAAAATAATTTTTTCTAATTAGAAACCCAGACTATGATCCATTTGATACTGCAAATGTTTTGAAGCATTGGCCAATTAGTGAAATTATTTCTTCCGATTGGTCAGGTACTTCCAATCATTTGTAGCGCCAAGTGGATCGCATCCTCTATAGTATAACAGCAGTTTAGTTTCCACCGAAGTCCTCAATTCGGGTTTATTTCGGTGCAGTATGTTGTTTCCATTGGAAGTAGCGACTTTGCAAAATCGAAGTGGGAATGAAATGAGTGCAATCAAACGTATTTCTATCGACTTATTATAAATTTTGGTTCTACGCCACATTAGATGTAAATTAACGCTTCGGTGGAAACTAGACCAGTGATGTGCCTAGAGTCATGTGATTATGATATTTGTGGCTGATTGTGGCTGGAATGAATTCTGTTGAATGATACAGATAGAATGACACAATACCGTTGACTGTTGTGTCATTTTATGAATTTATCATTAGACATAAAACAAAGATAGAATACTATTTTCACTCCGATCAATCAACAAGATCACGATTATGTGATTCCTAACTCATCTCTGTTATACTATACGATCTCTATTTTTGACTCTTGAAAACACGAAGTAGAATGTTAATGCAATACTGAAAATTGTAATAAACTGCGATAAATTAGATGTGAGAACATTTAATTGCATTATAATTTATTGAATTCATAGTTTTGCGAGACTTTTCCATTGATATGTAAACTGTATACCTGTAACTATGGCCAGTATTCATAGGCCGATATTTATAGTTCTTATATTTAAAAAGGCCTTAAGTACAGTTTTGCGATGTCATAAGCTAATCATAATGTCTTAAGATGGTAATGCAGCTCTCTGAGATTGGCTTATGACATCTTAAGACTGTACTTAAGACAATCTCAAATATAAGCCTCGGTCGTCTAAAGGCTTAAGACGCTCGTAAGAGATCCAGGTTTGATTCTCGGCCGAGATATTTTTCGCAATAAATTGTTTACAAATTTTTAATATGTTTATCAGCATTATTAAGATCTTTTTAAGATGAGCATCAAATTATTAAATTGCTTAGCAATTTAATAATTTGTGATAATATTACTGTAGTTCTGTCGATACAGCGTTTCAAGATCGAAAAATCAATTCGGCGCGTAGTTTGGCAAAATTTAATACATAGTATATAAATTCACACCAAATTACTTAAGTATCTAAGATCTAGTTTCGACCATTGTGGGCTCTGTTTTAAAAATTGGTTGTGTACTCAAATATAAGAATCCATTATGAATACCGGCCATAGTGTTCTTATTTCAAAATTAATATCATAAAATACTAATGCAGTTCTATGGGCGGTATTCATAGTCGGATCTTATATTTAAGACTGTCTTAAGTACAGTTTTAAGATGTCATCCAATCAGAGAGCCATATTAGCATATTAAGACATTACCTAAGATGGTTTTAAAATGAGAACCGACTATGAATATCGCTTTATATATTTAAGACGGTCTTAAATATAAGAATTTAATATGAATACGACTGCAACTTAGGTTGTTTTCTGATTGTCAATTTATCGATTTCACGTTTCGTTATCAACGGAAACCTTTTATCGTTAAACTAAATAATTCGGAGTAAGAATTAAGCAGAAATCGTGACGTACAGTAAACGAGAATGGATTGAAATTTTGTCTATCCGAATGCATATTTTAAATATAGCGAATACTTTTTTTGGATTTAATTAGATTCAATTGAATGCAATTGGATTGAAAAACTGCATTTCCTATTCAAAATTTTGAATTGAACAGTATTCACAATGCACAGAAAAAGCTGATATTTTTAGATTGAATGGCATAGAAATATATACTCCATGCAATTCCTATGAATAAAAATGAATAAAAATGCATTCAAGATTGAAAAGCATTCATTTTAACATTCGTGAATTCATATTTCTGAAAATCTGAATCCATTTCAATCCATTCTCATTTACTGGGAGTATCGATGCAGAGGATGGATTATGAAATTTTGAAATGAGGTGAAAATTACAAAAGTGAGCAAAGTTACTAGATATTGACCAATTAAATTATGAATATTCTAGTGAATTTACTCACTTTTATAATTTTCACCTCCTCAGCAAACGAGAATGAATTGAAATGGATTCAGATTTTTAGAAATATGGATTCACGAATATTAAAATGAATGCTTTTCAATCCTGAATGCATTTTTATTCATTTATAGGAATTGCATGGAACATATCTCTATACCTTTCAATCTAAAAATAATATCAGCCTTTTCTGTGCCTTGTGAATACTGTTCAATTCAAAATTTTGAATAGGAAATGCAGTTTTTCAATCCAATTGCATCCAATTAAATCCAAAAAAAAGTATTCGCTATTTAAAATACGCATTCGGATAGAAAAAAATTTTAATTTATTTTAATCCCCATTCTCGTTTACTGGGTCATTTGAAGATACACAATCGACCCCCTGATCTGCGGCAAACCGTATAAATCGTGATCTCATCCGCATTCTTCTTTCTCTACATTTGAATTAGCACCTTTTTAGGATTCGCGAATGAGTCCATGTTCACGATTCTCTTCCATGGGTGGACAATCGCCCCGCATCACACAAATTGATCGCCATCGAGAAAGAAACGAGAAGTTAATTTCTCAAACATAATTAATGATAGGTATTCGAGTAAGGGATGTAACGATGAGAGTATTACGTTTCAATGATTTTACCAAGAAACTAATGTTGGTGGGAGTCTTCGAAAATAAACGATTTGTTGTTAGATGTAGTGATTCTGAAAAAAAAAAAATATAAAATTTCTACGTATACAACAAGTATTCGTTTCTTTTCTTTTTTACCTTTAATATTGCTTTTTTTCTTCTTTCACGTTTGCTGTTTTTTTTTTGTTTTTTTTTTTTTTTTTTTTTACATTTGTGTGGTCACGCGAATGAATAGATATTGCGGTTGTCGTCGAGAAAAGCAACGTCACAGGACAATTGGAGTATTTGAAGTGCGAGGGACTCGCTCAGTTGACCACGGTGGTGACAGTGTGGCACGAGAGAGCGCCAACAGGCAAGAGCGAGCTGTCGCGCAACTGCACAACTTCACGTGTCATATGGCGTACACGTCGGCGAACGTCGCAACGGTTGCAGAACGTCACTGAGCGCCGCTGGACACGTCTCGTGGATACGCTTCCGTAGATAAGTAGTACGCATACAGTGTTGTGTTGTCGTGAGCTCTCAACTCGTCTCGTATTTCTTCTGCCCGCTTCTATCGTACTCTTGTCGAGGGGATCGGACGTGCGAGAAACGATGGCGCCGAAGCAGCGGATGCGCATCGCGAACGAGAAGGCGACGAAAAACATCACGCTACGTGGAAACGTCCCCAAGTCGTCGGTGAGTTCCCTTCGTCGAATCGCCCGGGTGCGATTCCTCCGGCCGCTTCTGAAACGCGGTCTCGCGGTTCTCGAGATTCGGCCGGTGAAGTCGCGCTGATTGCCTCCTCGAAGTCCGGATTTTCTGAGAGAAAATTTCTACGGAAGCACGTTTGGACGACGTTTGAGAAAATGACATATGGACGAAGGTTGACTCAATGTATCGGGTATGAGACAAATCGCGACAATTCAATCGCCCGTTCGAGAGGATATCCTATGTAACTGTCAATCCGAGGTATCGAGGTTATAGATGTTTATTCCTGACAGATTGCTGTTAAATTACGTTGGACGTTCATTCTGTCGTTCGCGAATCACCGAAATCGCCTGTACCGTCAGTTATCTAACGTTTCACGAGGAACGGTTTACCTCGCGACGAAAGAATCTTTCATCTGTCAACAGACAGTATCTGCCATATGTGAAACTAAGAATGTGAAACTTTTACATTAAGACATGAAACATTACCATCGATAACATCTTTGTTGCAACGTTTACTAAATACTGAAAAATATCTGTAATGCTGATTCTACAATGAGTCGGTAGTCGGAAATCTTAAGTCTTAATCAGTTTCAACCTAAATAGGTGACTATGATTTGTCGCATCTACTAGTTGTTAATTGTACAGCGAGTCGTTTAGCTCGATTAATGGGAAAGAATAAAGTCGAATTTGGTCAGTTTTAAGAAAATCGGTAGTCTAGTCGTACAAATTGGCTGTTGGCCAACTTCACCGATTCACCGATAAGACTTAGGACTACCGATTATCGACTCATTGTAGAATCAGCTTTACATTTAACATCCAAATCATATGCTCCATTTGTTTACTCCACGTATATGATTGATGTCTTTGATACTTTCGTGTATGTGTTCCATTTGTCACCTGACGTCAATATCTGTATAACTAAGCAGGAATTTTTGTTACATCAGAAATCGCAAGAGGAGGGATCTCCTGTTGGACCTTGGCTCTTAGCTCTGTTTCTCTTTGTTGTTTGTGGATCTGGTAAGTACTTGTGATAATCTAGGTACAATTTGAAATAAAACTTTTTTATTTCCTCTCTTGTCCTTAGGTTTATGTTTTATTGCTGCACTAGAACTTTCCTCCTTGCATTCGCCAAATTTCAAATGTACCTCTTTTACTTTAAATATATACTAAAAATATATACTAAAATATATACTAAAAAATATATACTAATTTTTGAATATAAAAAAAAAGACAAACCTGTTAACATCAGAGAACAAATAAACTCTATTCTTAGTATTTTTTTCCTCCAGTTGTTTTATTGTAACAAAAAACATGGATACTAAGGCTGGTAATAAAACTAAAAATATACTAAGGTATAACTGGTATTTATAGTTAATTCTTATATTTAAGGTTGTCTTGAGATGTCATAAACCTGGCCTTATTAGCATCTAAGACATTACTTAAGACGATCTTGAAATAAGAAGACTTAGAAGACTATGGTTGGTACTCATAATCAATACTTATACTTAAGATTTAATAAGTACAGTCTCTTAAAATGATATTGTAGAATCATATTAGCATTTTAATGGTACTTAAGATGGCTTGAAATAAGAACTGACTATAAATACTGATCAGTAATGAAATATTTTTATTATATACATGCATAGCTAAGGAAATGTGACAACATTAGATACATGAAGAAGCTACAAGTGCTAAGGATGGAGAGTTGTCAATAACTTTACATACAGTTTATTCAAAATGTATATAAATTTATAAACTTGCCCTTTTTCAAATTTTTTCATTTATACTTGAAAATTTATGTTTTCACAGTTCCACGTGAAACATACTTTAATTAAGAAACAACATTGTTTGTTACAGCCGTGTTTCAAATCATCCAGAGTATCAGAATGGCTTGAAGATGAAGAAAGAGAAGATGCTACTGTTAATATTATTACGACAAACCATTTACAATTCGTTGATATTTAAAGGAGACTGACAAAGCGTTTTAATGTAAATTGTAAAGAAGATTACGCGGGAGACGGAACATGGCAAAATTTAGACAGTAGCTGAAAAATCATTTTCCTTTTGCAGAAGAAGCTCAAAGATTTATTTATAACATTTAGCATTTATACAAACGTTTAACTTAATTGCGCTACACATAGACGAAGGGAAAATGCTCGAATGTATAAAATAAATGCTGTCCCAAAAAACAATCTATCAAACTTATAAATCGGGAAAGAGAAAATTGTTTATATTGAATTTCTTATTATGTTCCCAACGTTTCCGTTAATGTGTATTAACGAAGGTGTCTATGTTTTCACCCAAATGTATTCTTTCGTCTATGTGTATGTAATAAATAATTGTATATATACATACACATGAATGATTTATCATGCAGATTTCTCCTCAAGCAGATCTGTCCAATAGCGTGTAAAGCTCAACTCCAATGATTGGACAGATCTGTTTTAAAGCATTCCACTGTAAGCAGTTGGTAGCTTTCTGTTGTAATGGCCTTTGAACGATGCTTTTGTGTTATAAGGTCGTTATATACATATACAAGTATATATTATACATCTCAAAAAATGATTTGTGTATATGAAATATTTGCTACTGACGGTGCGAACACATTGTCTCTTTTAATAAGGTATATTATTAATAAAGTTATATATTGTTTTACATGAAACATGTTTAAAGGCGATCGTTTCTCTAAAGCAGTCCTTTCACCTGATTAAGGAGGTATTCCAGTATAGTATATTTCTTGGAACAGGGGTTTTTCCTAATATATTTATACATATTATAATAAGTATTTGAAGAGTTTCAGAAAATTTTTCTTAAGAAATAACTATAAATATGCGCTGTATAAAATGTCAAGTAAGGTCATGAAAAAAAAGGTCCATGGCTCTCACGATTCCAGCTGTTCTGCTTATCTGAAACAAAAACAAAAAAATTCTTAAGTATGAGTTTAGCAGATACCAGAACAGAAAAAATACTAAAAATTAAAAATGACGTCATGTCGAAAATAAAGTTTTATTTTTGCCATTTTTATGCAAAAATCGAAACTGACGTGCCAGCACTGAAAATCTATAATGCACGTAACGTAAACTATAGATTTTTTTGAGGTCTATTTTCTATGATTGAACTAGTGTATGTACATACACTTTTGGAACTTATTAAGCCAGTGACACACGATGCTTGTTGTTAGATCGCGAGCTGGATTAGATTCTTTCCATCGTATTGGCTGCGAGGCTGGCACTGTCAGCACCGCAGCCAATACGGTGGCAAGATTCTAACCCAGCTAACAATCCAGCAGGAAAACAAGCATCGTGTGCCACCGGCTGAAGTAGATATATCATCATAACGGCTGCCGGGCACCGGCTGGTATTATTTTGAATTGGTCCATGAGTGACGCAACGTGATCACTGATCGGTAGTGGTAGTCATTATGGGCTGGTTCTAACGTTTTCAGATAAATGTGTTAGGTGGTAATTTACTTAATTGGATAAATAAAAGAGTAAAAGAGTAAGAACGTAAAGAGAGTAAGAGAGTGAGTCAGTAAGCTGAAGTTTACCGAAAGATAGAACAATCTAGCCTGTAAGAATTGTGACAAGCGAAGCCTCTGCTTCCCGAGGAGGTTATTGTTGGCTCCTTGGATCCTTCTTTCGTCACAAATACTGTGACCCTTCGTAGTGAGTCGAAAATCCAAATAGGGGTCTTAAAAAGAATTTCGCAGATCTACGAAATAGCTATAAGTGAAAATCACGAGAGACTTCTATAAATATTCATAATATTGACGGTGTTGACACAATCAAAATGTCCAACATATTTAATTTATTGGGCGGACTTGCTGAGTCTAATGAAGGTGAGCGAAATGTTTCCACAATTATATTTTTTTTTATATCGCAAAATATATATATATTGTACGTCTGGTATACATTTCTGTTTTTGATATATAAATTTTAAATAAATTGGATTACAAATTTTCGGCTTATAAAATATGATTTGTATGTAAAGAGGATTATAGAGGATTGTGCACTTTAAATCAAGAAATTATCTTGGTTTGAATAAAAAATATGTTTTATTATAATATATAAAAAATATATTAGATAAAAAACTAATAAATTAAAAGAAATGTGTTAACCTGTTCACAGGTCAAATAAAGCCCATTGTACGATCTAGAACATCTCATGAGATTAGATCTTTTAAGACAATGGGAGGAACAAAACCGAAGGGACTATCAATAAGATCTAATTCTGATATGAATATATCGAACATACAGTCAGCAAAGAAAAGTATACATAAAGAACAGGATTGTTCAAAGTTGAAACCAACACAAATAGATAGTCATGGACGTCCAATATCTCCAGGAAAGGAAATATCAGCAAAGGTAGTAAAAACTCATTTGCTAATATATTTTCAGCATATTTTTAATATATATTATATATACATTCATGTGATAGAATTTCCTTTTAAATCTTAAAGAATCTTTAGAAAATTAAAGATATTTAGTTTTTGTTCATTAGAAATTACTGAAAGTATCTCTTTTTTTTTATAGAAAGAGATTTTACAGTCATCAAAGATTAAAGAGTGTGCTCCGAAGAAGGATAGTACAATTAATAAATATACAAAAAAACAATTAAACGATGGTGTTTTTAAGAAGCCATTGCTGCCTAAGAAGAATACCAAAAAATTTCCAAAACAGGAAAAGTTGGTGCATTGGTATGACAACCAGCATGATTTTGGTATGTGAATAGTTATCGTTATTTAGAAAGACAGTTTATAACTTAAAACTTATATGCTATTAATATTTTATAATGAAATTCTCTAATAAATTAATTTTTTATACAGATTATGGATACATTGAGGCTGTTGAAAAAGAATTTAAAGATCTGTTCTCCAAAGAGAAAGAGAATATAAAACCTTGCAAAGACAACATACTACCAGGTGTGAAGCTTAGTTTTATGTAATATTTATAGGTTTACTCTTGTCAACTATTTGTTTTTTCTAGATCCAGAAACTTTGCTCTTGCCAGATATCATAAAGCTTACTCCTGATAAAACTCTCGATGAAGAACACGAGAAACGTTTATCTCCTAACTTACTTGAAGTATCTGATATATCTGATGACGAAAATCCGTAATGATAATATATAAGATAATATATAAGAATCATTTTAATATATTGTAATTTCATAATTTCTTTCTTTTAATGTAAGAATGGAGATAAGATCGATCTAGTATTATAATAATTTATTTTCTATGATTAGTATATATTTTTATGTCTCCTCGAACACACCCTATATTGACAAATGTTATTAGAACACTATAATAATTAAAAACTCATGTTATTCTAATAGATCAATAAAAAAAATTCGATATAAAATGTAATTTACATAACAAAGTTAACATACAATTTATGTGCTTTTTGACTCTTTATATTACTCGTCTCTCAGTCATTTTAATTACTAAGTGTTCTCTTATTCTTATTAATATGGTATATATCTTAAAACAATTAAATTGTAAATTATATTTGAATAAATCGTTTATAAATTTCACTTTTAAATGCTATTTTTTGTTTTAACTTCATGTATTGGATAATGACCTCGTTTAAAAACAAAAGGTTTATTTTGCAATTGTTGGAACTTTTCTTTACTGAGAAAGGACTATTCCTCTAAGTCTAAAAGTATACCTAATCTAATCAATGTGAAAAAAACAGTTGCAAAATAAACGTGCTGCTGAACGCGGCTAATGTAATCACCTGTGAATATAATATAATATATATGAAATGATATCAGTCTTCGGCTATTAAAAATGTCGAACATATATTTTATCATGATAGCAGAAACTGTGAATAATTTATCATTTCATTTTACGTGCTTTATTGGTATAAATCTGCTCAAATTATTGCCAAATTTTCATTTAAATAAAATTTGTGAAGCTGTCACAGAATGGAAGGCAAAAAAATCGACAATATGAAATAAAGTCCATAACGGTCAAAGCTAGATCTTTAGTGCTTAAATAATTCGTGAATTTATATGATGCTAGGTACATGCGCTGTAAAAAAAAGATTGGACCAATTTGCAGCTGTCGATGAAATCAAATACATGTAAATAATTTATTGCGAAAAATATCTCAGCCGAGGGGATCAAACTTGGATCTAAGCTTTTGGACCACCGAGCCTTACATTACAAATTTAAAGCTTCATCCTGTACATAAACCTAATCATTTTCATAATAATAACCCAAGAGAAATCAAAATTTACATTATATCCTAGATTTAATTTAACCCGGACGTAGTATTACTCGCCCACAGTGAAACTAATAGATTGAAACACAATCATCCAGAATATCACACATCGAAGAGTGAGTTTAACACAAAATGACTATATTTTTTATTTAAAATTAGTTTATGTGGTACATTTATATACATAAAAAATTTATGACTATTACATTAAACTTATACAATATAGACAGTATATTCGTGCAGGTGTGTGTGTGTATGTGTGTATGTGCGCGCGCGCGCATGTGCGTGCGTATGCACTAACGTAATAATAGAGCTCTATATTAAAATTCACATTTATACTCGGTGTTTGGATAAAAACTTAATAGTCATTTACATCTAATTTGTATCATAACTTGCCATGGGTGGTAATACCGGAATGTCGTAAGTTTTTGCTTTTTCTTTCGTTTCAAACGAAATTTGCGCAAAACGTTCAATCATTCAGATTCTATCCAAGCGACGCAAAACTTCAAAATTTATGTTTATGCTACGCATGATGGTAAAACGTGACAATTTGTATTTCGCCTTATAGAAAACCTTGAAAAGACCTTATTGTTTATCTCAAACAAATTTTTAAATAGCATTTGGTATTAAATATGAGATACGAATACAAGATTATTAGTTCAAACAATGTTTAAAACATTACGTCTTATATTAATAATCTATATTTGGCATTGAATGCGTTTGATCAACAAGTACATTTGTAATCTTTATGTAAACCTTATACGCGCGCGACACAAAATTCAGAATCATTTTAGATGTTTTTTTTTTTAGCGGGATACAAATATATATATTTTTTCGAAAGTTTTGGTTGCTTGGGTACGATCATATAATAATCTATGACGACAAAATGAAGCATATTTGGAGGGTGACAGGAATATCGCGAATGAACGCGAGGATGTGATTAATCAAGATGTGATGTCCGTAGGCCCGTGATGAGAATATCCTTCTGTAAACTTCGAAAAGAGTTTACCGTCTTGATTGAGAATGAGCTATATCCTTCATTTTCGAACGACACAACAATCACGGGGTAACAGTATCGTCGATGATAGACTTACTCTTAAATTATAAACAATTAGATATACACGCATGTCTAAAGTTATCTTTCGATAATGTTACAATAGCGTGGATTGTTGTTTCAACTTAATGACAGATTGATGTGCCTACGAATCGTCATAATGTTCTCTTTTCCCTCCTTCTTTCTTTTATACTCTCATTAATTAACTTACTGTATACACACATAGGCTGAACTCGTATCTTTATACTTAATATACATCAAGTCAATTTTACACGTTTCTTCAGTGAATTCTTCCGTTTTATCGGAACAAACATTTAACAGACACTTGAGATTCTTGCGATACACGCAAATATACAATGTACATACATATATCGATATATTTAATATATATATATATATATACATATACATATGTGGATGTGTGTGTGCGCGCGCGCACGCGTGCGTGTGTGTATGTCATTATAGATGTAATTCTTTATTTCTTACATGATTAACAATATATAATATATGCATCCTCGTGTAATTCGTTTATCAATAGATTCTCCTTTTATATTCATTTTTGTTACTTTTTTTAAATTCCTTTCTTTTCTTCATAAAATGCATGACACAAAAATAAATGCTTATATTTGTAAATTATATTTACCTTCTTTCCATCTCTCTTACACACATATTCTCGCGACGTATACACTTAATAACCATATATAGCTTATTTTCTTCTTTTTACAAAATATCACAAAAATCGCACCAGCCTTTGTTCGCAGCAAAAAACCATGTTGTTAAAATCTCGTTAAAACGATATTCTCGGTCCATTCTGCGCATCGCTTTCGCGTTTAAAAACATTAATATATATAATATTAACGGTATATCGATGCGATTGCACGTGCTCGTGGGAACATACGACCATGCCATATAATTGTCGTTGGCAGTGATTTGCACGTGACAGATAGACGAAGAGCAAGAGCTTCGAGTTATGTACCATTAGAAATTTCGAAGAAAAACGCCCAACTGTAACGTCAATCACTATGTGCGTTTCTCATTTACTTTAAATATTTGTTAATCAATATGTACTTAACAAATATTCATTGATTTTGTCAATTTTATGTTTTACAAATAATCGTGTGTGAATCAAAGTTGGGTTAAATCAAATTATTCGAATTGTAATGTAAGCTCGAATCAAGTTTGTACATACATATAAATGTAATCGGATTTCGACAAAGTACGATTACAAATAAACCTGTTCAATTCCGATTTGCAGTCAATTCATTTTCTTAATTATGAAAGAATTAACCCCTTCGCTCACACCCTGCATTCATTATAATGTATATCAAATTTAAAGACATTGTTCATTGAGATTATTTAATTCTCGACATCATCTGAAATCTGATGTACGTAATAATACTATTACGTTCTTATGTGTTGGAAAATAATCAAAATTTTGAAAAAATTTATCGTTTAGTATGAATGACTTACGAAAATGTACATGAATAAAACAATTTGTTTTATGTGGTTCTAATAAAATCAGGTCTCTGAAGAGGTTAAAGATTATTTAATAATAGCCGAATTGATCGCGGAACGATCTACATCGTGGTATCTCTTAGCATTTCGGTATGGCAGATATGTTCTGTCACGTTTTTAGTGTTTTTACCACGAGCACGTGGTATCGCATATATACATTGCATATTATTCGCGCACACGATATAATATCGCCTTAGGATCTACAGACATCGATTTTTCTTTTTTTCCTTTTATTCTTTTTTCTTTAATATTATTAATAATTTTGTCGTCTAAGTCGCGTAAGTTGCCTCGATTCGAGATAAGTGTTCACGCACTGCGGAGCTATCGTCATCTCTGAATGTCCGAATGAAGAACAAGAAAAGCAAATCGGACGACGAAACAATGAAAGCGCTAGTGACCAGCTCGACGCTCGTGTCTTCACTGAGTGTAGGTCACACGTGTTGAAGGTGGAAAAAATAGATCTCTATTTCTTTTCTACTACATTTCTTGTATCGTTCAGGTTTCCTTCTTTTCTCTGCAACATGGAAAAAGAAGAAACTTGAACGATGCAAGAAGTTGAAAAGAAAACAGATCCAATATATCTATATAAACGCTACGGTCTTTTATAAATATAGTTGTCTAATCGTTCTTATTGCATGATCTCTTTTAGCGAGGCCTGACGTACACACGAAAATCTCTTTAATCCGGAGAACATTTTTACATGTTTCTTTTTATGTGCATCAATTAAATAGTCTGATACCTCCAGGGAAAAATCTGTGTATGTCGTAACTCGTCATTCGTGCACGTATTTATTTAAAAAGAATCGCTCGAAGTTATACTAATATGTCCTTTCTTACAATTTTAACACATTTTATCAAACTGTTATTTTTAATAACTGTTATTTTTGGGGAAACTTCTTCAGATCGCCAGTAGAGAACTTCCATATATAAAATATAATTAATTTTTTTAAATCGTATAATATATATATATTTCTATATTATCGGAACTTTCTCTCTTCTCCCCCCTCCCCCTTTCCCCCCCCCCCTCTCGATTTTATTCATTTTATCCATTATAAAAGAGAAATGAGAAACAGCGAGCGTTCAGCGATTTAAACTTTAAACTGCTATCTTGCCATTGAACTCGCCTTTTAGAATCTTAATCTTCTCATTTAATGATTTATAGAGATGCCCAACTAGTTTCTCCAAAGGGCTAGATTTCGAAATTTTAACTGTATCTCACTGATCACTTCACCTTTGAAAACTATTGAGTTCTTTGAACTGATAATTTTCAAATGATCTCAGGAATCTATCCTTAAGCGTTGTTACAGTCTTTACTAGATACCTTGTATATTATTCCTTGTATATTATTTCAAATACAAATAAATGTATTTTAAAGAACCGCGATTTGTTGTCTTTGGCCACCTTGAAAACACAAGATTATAGCTGAGGTCTGCTTTTATTTCTGCATTTTTTAAACTGGTGCACGTAGTACAAATTATAGGTACATACATTTTAACATATCATACCGTATGCATCACTTCAGAGTGCAGGAATAAAAACAGATCATTGTAATAGTAACAACCAAACAATCTTCAAGATGACGGTCAGTTAGACAGTTTCTAAATTTTATATATTTTAAAGTCGCGGGCTGGATGTTGGGCATCCCTGATTTATAGGAAATACATTCCTAATCTTAGAAAAGTAATTTCGTATACAAACAAAGACACTTATGCCGATATTCTCGTAGTCATGAATCGTTCATATCGAAAACTCATACATCAGTACATCCTATCGTTGATGTATTATCCGTAGTACGTCTTTCATAACAATAGGCGCAATATAAAAAGAATATCTAAGAGTTTGAGATATACATTTGTTGTATTAACACAGCTCTTTCTCAAATTCCCTGTACTTGTCTCCCTGAATATTTCGATAATATACAGCTCGTTGAAAATGTTTTTAAAAGGGAAGAAACCTATGTCCCTCTCCGATTTTGATGAGCTTTGAATATGTTTTTATATTTTCTAGACAAAAATCAGGGGTACATTTTGTTTTATACGTGTTCTAACACACTTTTAAGGGGTGAAACATCCCTTAAAAAAAATTGGTTTTCTTCTTTCGAAGCGAATATTGTCGAAAATATAAGCGACAGAAAAAAATGTTTGAATAAAAGTTAAATAATTTTAAAGTTAAGTAGAGATATGTAAAAAAATAATTTCAAAAATTTTGTTATAATTATAAAGTATTCTTCAAAACCATTTAACTTTCTATTTCAAACATTTTTTTCTATCTCTTATAGTTTCGATGATATTCGCTTCGAAAGAAAGAAACTTATTTGTTCTAAGGGGCGTTTCACTCCTTAAAAGTGCGTTAGGACATGTACAAAATCAAACATATACCTCATTTTTGTCTAGAAAACAACATATTCAAAGCTCAATAAAATCAGAAATAGACACGTGGGTCTCTTTCCTTATAAATAGACGTCCGAGGTCACAATTAGCATTCAAAAATATACACACGGATAATCACGAATAATTAATTCTTCTTGCGAATTATCCAAGGCAACACGATGCATCAGACTTGTTTTATACAACTGTGACAAAGTTCGATTAGCTTACCATTTATATTGATAATATCAATAACTATTCGCAAATGTCCGTCGAATTTTCGAAGAACGTGTGTTCACAATTTATTTTCTCCCGACGAATTATCGAACGACAATGTGTTTGCTTTACTATTATTTTTCCACAATAATCAAATAAAATCATCCAGAGACAAAGAGTTTTAATATTATAAAATGTCTCCATTCCAATTTTTACATCAAGTCTCGAGACCATTCGTTGTTCGTCGATAAGATACTGGAATTGAAAATTTGTTAAGCGATAGCCAATTAGTGGGGTGAAAGCTGTTAAGCGCGCTTGAGTTCATCTCAACAATTTTAACAGTGATTCGTTAAAAAGATTACAAATCTTATCCACAATAAAAAAAGAAATCTATAGAATGGACAAATATAATTTGTCATCTATAGGTAACTATACAACAATCTCGCTCATCAAACGCGAAGTACAATAGAAATATTTGCAAAACTCACAAACAACTTTGCTTTTGCATTCAGCACAAAAAAAGGTTGATGAGCTCATGACACATCATTGCAAATTATCATCAACCATTTATGAAACATTACAGATCATTTCTTCCTTATTACTTGGCCGTCGTTTATTTACCATTTATGTCATTTGGAAAAAAAATATTGAAAATCTTAAACATGGGATTGTGTACGAATTTATACGCGTTGACCATGTTTTCGTAAATAGAACATTCACAGCTGACCGTGCGTCTGTCGCAACAGTCATGCGTGACGGTGAGTCCCTCAATCTGCACTGAGAAATGCACTTTTAGAAATTCGAAAGAGCATTTACACAGTTTCGTGCAATTAACTAATGCCTTCTACATCTAGCAGAATGACCTTCATGCATCTCACTTGGCCTCGTCTTGTTCCATTGGCTCTTCGGAGACCTCTCGGGAATGTTCTGATGTGGTCCTATTGTTTTAAATAAATATGCATATATAATATATATATATACACAATATATATTTATATGTATATATGTGTGTATATGTATGTATATAAATATATATATACATATATATAAATATATATTCTATATATGTATAAAAAGAAAGTCCCCTATTACGAAACATGAGTACATTTTGTGTAATTGCTAAAAGCCTATAGACAGAATTTAAAAATATGATAAATCATTTTAACGGAAATTTAATAAGTTTTAAGATATTGATATGTAAAATCTAATTTATAAATATTATTTTTTCGGAAAATTAGAAAAATGTAAAAAGGAACTATATGCAAATTGAATACGAAAAATATGAAATACGAAAAACTATGCTGTTAATAAAAGATACTTCGAGATATCGCTAATAAAGTATAAACTACATCTAGAAAATTTAATATTTCTAAAATACAAATAAAATGGAGAAGTATTTGTCATAATCACAAATCCTTATACCCAATATTTTCAGTGTAACATGCGATGCATTTCATATGAATCTTTTCTTAACTTTAACATAATGTTTTCTCTCTTTTTTCTCTGTTACAATACTGTACAATAATGCCTTCATGTTAGGGGTGTGTTCTGTTTCATGTATGATGTGCATAATGTATCGTTTTATTCTTGTTGTCGAATATTAAAGAAAGCTAAAACGATACATCATGCACATCATGTGTAAAACGGAACTTACTCTTAGAGCATTCTGAGTATCTGATATTACGAGTATCACGTTTTTACGAAATCTAATCTCTACAATTAAACAATTTGACATATCTCGTATTATTCTATTAATACGATCTTATTTTACCACTGCATGCAGAATCTATTGCCAAATATTTATTTATTAATAAACATGGTTTAAAGACCCATCTCAATGAAAACTGACAATATCCAATTTCATAAATCTTTTTTCGCAACAACTACACGCACGATCCAATAATGAATTTTCTACTAAATAGATTTCACCCCAAAAGCAATGTAAGTTCATGATGGAACCAACAGATAACAGCCTATTAGTTTAATAGAAACTCCGCTTCTTATATTAAGAGCCTATCTTATAATAGAGGACTTTCTTTTATGCATTAGTATATATGTATGATATTTAATTATATATATCAATATTCAATTAATCTAGTCTAGATGATGAAAACAGATGACAAAATAAATGATATTTAATACTAACGTGAGGTTTGTAGGCTGCTGCATTGATAGAGAGGCCATTGCAGACACGGTTTCCGTTTCGTCGTGTTCCTTCTGGCTCGCCTCTATAGCGCTCATTGCGACTGTATGAGCAGCGAGCTTTACGCAAGGCCAGTGTGACATCTAAGAAAAAATGTGATAATATATTAAATGATAAACTCAGGATGGATAAGTAACGCGTAACTTATGTCACATCGTTACATTTTTGAGTAACGGTAACGATTTGATCAATTACTTTTATCGTTATTTTTTTTCTAGCATATAAATCAATTTCTAACGAAAAATTGATTGGCTACCGCGTTGATTTTGCCACAATCAAGAATTTTCACGTTCTGTTGTGTATAATCGTTACACAAATTACGACAAATTTTATTTATTCACAAAATCTTTTTCACAAATCATTCTTTAGATGACTTAACAGTGCTTTGATAACAAAAATTAAATAAACTGTTGTATAAAGGAGGTCTAAAAAATATTCGATTTCTGCGTATATCTTTGTCTTTGGGCATCCTGTGGTAATGGGTATCTTCCAATTGTTAAATCACTAAACACACGGCGACACAACATTACAACATTGTATTGTGTAATATTCGACTCACCTGGATAGCGATGGTCTTCTGCAGCGTATCAATGGCGTTTTGGCAAGGAATTCTCGTGAGTTCTTCGTCTCGAAGAGGACTGAGTTCGTCACCAAGCAGCGCCCGAACGCACTCTTGTGCCGAATCGCAGATCGCCGCTAAATCGTAGCCTCCTTCCAAGGCAAGGACGACCTTGCCATCGGCCACATTAAGTAAGTGTTGTGTCATTCTGCCGAAACATGCCGGGCTGACTTTGTAGCCACCCAATGGCGCCGGATGACCAACAGCAGCATCGAAGCCGGCTGAGACGATCACGATGTCTGGATCGAATTCCTTAGCAATTGGCATGACAATCGTACGAAATGCCGCGAGGTACTCCGCGTCGCTCATCGGCGGATTCAGGCCACCTGACCATGCCACGTTCACATTGTAACCGAGACCTTTGCCAGCACCGCATTCAGTAGGCCCGCCGGTTCCAGGGAAGAAATTACCATCATCGTGTCTATGTATCGACAGGTACAGCACTCGTGGATCATCATAAAACATCTGTTGAGTACCGTTTCCATGATGAACGTCCTGAAGAAAATATAAAATGCATGATATAATATTTCGTCATATAGCATGTCCGAATATATTTAGAATCGCAGTCTATCTAATTTTAACTACAATTTCGATTTGTTGTATTGCATTGCTCATTTTCACAGTGTAAAGACATTTATATTAGAAATCAACGTGTATTGTATATTCTCGTAAAGAAATCATGTTGCACAATGATAATAATATTTCTCACCCAATCTAAGATTAAAATTTTTCTAACGTCGAGTTTCTGCTGAAGTAGCCTCGCTGCGATTGCCACCGAATTGAAGAAGCAAAAACCCATAGCTTGATTGGTCTCTGCGTGATGCCCAGGCGGTCTTACCACAGCAAAGCCGTTCTTAATATCGCCCACTGCTGTCTTGAACGCAAGGTCAACAACACATCCCACTGCCATTCGGGCAGCAGGTGCAGTATTAAGCTCGTTCCACGTTGTGTCGGAATCAACTCCAACTCCACCGCAGGGAAGTCGGACGAAACTTTTGATAGGCAATTGCGACAGCTTGGACATATCCAGTTTCTGTCGATTCAACGGATTCGTTCCTGCGCACATCACTCAAATTAATATCACTTGTTGATATAATTATTCTACAGTTTAAGATTTAAGATTATTTAAAAATTTTTTTACAATACAGTATATTTTCCTTTATTTTTAATAACTTGATAATAATAATAATAATAATTTGTGATTTAATTACAGTAGTGTAATTAAATATACACGTATGATTTAATTATATCACTATAAATTATATTTGTATACATACAGTAATATAATTAATCTAGGATGACAACAAAATTTGTGTAACAAAGTTTTTTGTGAGTTTACTAAATCATTATAAAGTAGCGAATTTACGTTATTTGTCATCATTTTGACAACAAAATGACAACTATTAGCTTGCTACTTGGATAGTAACGTATACAAAAAAAACAAATTCTAGAGTATTAGTTACATCTTATTAAATATTAAAAAGACTGCACCAAAAGATTTTCATCGGTTGAACTGAAGACCATTCTATTATCTACTTGGAAGAATTTATCTATGGAAAGGCGCGACCATCGTTTCCGAAACTTTAAAGTTTGTTAAAGGTGGCTTTCGAATGTTATTATTTTTTGTATTTAATAAGATATAACCAACAGTCTAAAGTTTCTTTTATAAATATATGTTACTATTGATTTGATAAACAAAATTTTGTGGCCAAACTTTTTGTCATCTCGTATACGTAGTATAAATATTTATTCGATGATTACAAAAATGAATATCGTTTTAGTTCTAAAAATAAAATTCTAAAAATAAAAAACAATGAATTTGAGAATAAGAAAAATAATAAAATTTTAATTGTAAATTCCACGAAAATTTCAAAGCTTCCTTAAATTTTTAAATAGAGTTACTTCCAGAGTAGCAATTCTTAAAACTGCTAATTTCATTCTATTGTCTGTTAAAAATATTTGTGTTTATAAAGCTAAAATAGCATTGAAAGAGTAAGACTCACCAAATAAAAGTGCATGAGCTTCACTATGACATGTTTGAATCTCTTCAAGTGTGGCCTTGCGCGAGCGTATTCGATCGCAACGTTGCAACAAGCCCGTTTCCGATAACCTAGCCCATACGCTCTGCAATCGGCCACCATGTTCAGGATGACCTCTAACCGTTTCGCCACAGACACATGCATGTTTTAACATCAATGGGTCATAAGCTAATCCCGTAGTGGGTCGATGCGAAGAACCTCGTGCAAAAATATCGCTGCTCTGAGGACCTTCGGGAAGAAATAATTTCATGAGCTAAAAATATTATTTCTTTGACAATTACATTAAATTAATTTATATCTCGATCCTTTCTATTTTTCTATATTCTATATTTCTTATAGGCAGAGAAAGAGAGAGAGAAGGAAAGATAGAGATATTTAAATGTCATATGGATTCAATATAATATTGGAAACAAATCCAACAATCCATTCAATACATCAAGTAATCATATTTTATCAAAAGTATCAAAGATTACTAAATATCAAATCTTTAGCGCGTTGTATTATTTCTGATAAAAAAACATCTTTTACCTAGGTGTACTAGAGGACTCGACAATGCTCTAGAGAGTGGTCTAGCTGACTGAGAAGTTCTGCTTAAACCTCCGGCGTAGATGGTCGATTCATTCGTCTGCAATGTGTGCCTCATCATAAGATCTCTCTGTTGTTGAAGGAATTGTTCACGGTCCCTCTGTTGCTTCGAAATCTCGCTCTCCTCCGGATGATCTTTCTTGCCCGTGAGATCTATCACTTCGGATTCTTCGGATTCTGGTGCTTCATCCAGCTGATTGGTTTGACCGCGGGAGCCCACTCGCGTCAGGACAGTCTGACGGATCTGTTGTTTCAGGTAATTGTGCGCTTGTTGCTGATCGTGCAACTGCTTCTCTGCGAGGTACTCCTCGTAATGGGTAGTCGGTGCTATCATGCCGCTCTGTAGCATCGGATGACCTAACGGTAAGGGCGCGGATTGGGTTCTACCTATATTTGAAGAAAAAAAAAACAGTCATGTAAATGCTTGAATCAACGTTATTGACAAGGAGTTATTGAATGATGCGTGCTATGTTTCATACAGAAATGGTCTCTCGAGACACTTTGAATTATTAATCCCGGTAAGTTTAGCCTGCCTTCCAGAATCACTTTTCTCAGCGGAGACCATTGTCCATTAGAACAGGACACGCGTACGGTAAGAGCTTCTCCGAAGACAAAGAGGGAACATACTACCTAAAGGCCGGTGATGACCAGCCTTTTGCAGTCTTGCTTGCGCTACTTGTGTATCCGTGATCGGTGTTGCGGTATGATACACTGCTGCTGCCATTGCTGAATGCTGCCTGCTGCCACTCACCGTCGCGGACGGCGATGCCACCTGCTCTTGTAGATTCTGCTGTATCTGTTTGTGGATGTATGCCGGCTCGCCCTCGATAACCGTCAGAGACGGATAGAACGGTAAGGTACCGTGCAGCATCTGACCGGTGAGCGGCATGCCAAGACGCGCCGTAAACGCAGCTCGCACTTCCGCTTCTGAAACCGGCGCCAATTTCGTGCCACTCTGGGAACAAAGAACAGCCCAATACGTGTCAACCAAACACTTGAAAAGATTTTTCAAATATTCTTATCATTATCTTGTATCTTTGTTAGAATGAATAATTTCATCCGAGTTTAATTCATTATGTTTAAATTAGTTTGTATAGAGTTTTTAGAATTAGTTCGTTGCCATACAGAGTTATTTAAGAGATCGCATGCACAAACAGCAGAATGTGATGTTTCATCTAACAATGGTTCGACCTTCCCCTTTTTCCGGCGGTCATGGTGAGTTCATCATCGCAGGCCGATAATAGATTTTAAATCAGAATATAAAAAGTAACGATAAAAGTAACTATAAAATTCGTTACCAAAAAAATTCAACTATGTTACTGTTATAGTTGTAAAAAAAAAATACCGCTGTTACTAGTTCGTTAACTTTTAAGTAACGATAACAGGTCACTTTTAAAAATCAGTAACTATAATAGTAACGGTAACTAGTTACTTTTAAAAAGTAATTTTCTATTCCCTGTATTTAATATATACATTTTATTATATAATTAAACGTATATTTTAAAAAACTATAAAATTTAAATTGTCATGTTCGTATAACTAAAAAAGCGCAAATCGTAATTAGAAAAGACGTAAGTTTCTGTTGAAAAATATACTTACTGATGAGCTCGACGGTACATGGGGTCTGCCTAACGAGATGTTAGGCATGGACGGTGAACTGAAGAGCGAAAGATCCGAAAAGCTGCCCTGTTGACTACTGCTAGTGAGACGTCCTCCATACGCTGAATTTTCACCTTCCTGCAACAAGTCAGAAACATCTCGTGACAAATTTTCATAACACTGAAAGATGACAACATAATATGGTATCGTTGAAGCTTACTTCCTGTATCGCTGTATTGCTTCCAGCAGTGGGACTGGCTTGAGAATTATTGACAGTCGGAGGAGAATTAGGCCCAGACTCAGGATTGCTGCCAGAATCTAAAAAATATACAAGTAGTATGCCGAGACTTTCGAGAAAGATAGAGAGAAATAGTGTCGCTTCGTTACGCAATAAAAATATATGCGAAATGAATGAATGATCATGCGCTCGGAAATTGCATGCGAAATTGCATTTCTAACGCGCGAACAAAGAGGAAAGACGTATGACTTGATAATCCTTCGAAAATAAACCAACTCTCCATACACGTCGCGTGCAACATATAGTACATATTAAATTTCGACTGTGACAATTCACAAGAAATTTTACGACGGCCCAAATTATCATTATCCGTTCAAAGTATGTCTAAAAATGGCTTTTTAAACCTATCGATTCATTATTTGGAGAGCGATTCAAATATTCCTGGACAGCGTTAATTTACATATGTTAATTGGAGAGTATTCTCGCTCATGCTATTACAGGAGAGTAACAAACGTCAAAAGAACTCAACAGTCAATTAATTGAACACTCAGGGTGCGGTGAGAGACAGAAAGAGAAAGAGAGAAAAACAGAAATGTATATATGTAGTAACATTGGCGAATGTTTACGTAGAGAAAAAAAGAAATTCTTGTTCTAGAATACTTTATAGAATATAGGCTATTACCTGAGCGTTTTTAAAAGTAACTAATTCTTTAGTGAAATTTTATTGATTTATATGATCATGTAAATGTAAATTCCATTCCATATGTAAATACGTTTTTTTTTAAATCCTATTAAATTAAGTGGTACGTTTTGGAGATATTAACAAAAAGTATCATTTTCCATTATTTTTAATATGTCTCGAAAACAACGCAAAATATGAAAAAAAAAATTTCAAAAGAACTTTTTTGGGGAAAATTAAATTACCTATCGATATATAGAAGATTTTCTCAATTTTTTACTATTTTTTTCTTTCGTTTTCTTCTTCTATTTAAGGTTTATGATATCAAGAAACAAATACTTTTTTAATATTAAATATATTTGTTTTAATTGATAATTGCAATAAAAGAAAGTTTCAATAACACAAAATTAAAATAAATCTAAAATATTGCAAATTCGACTCAAAATGTCCAACTTGCGTTAACGATATTTCGGTCACTATTGTGATAGTCAAAAACTCTTGTATAAGCTCAAATTTTTTCGTTGCAACATCTACTTTTTTTCTCTAATAACGATAAAAATATTTGGACTAATAGAAAAAGTTACACACCAAAAGGTAAAAATTGAAAATTTTCTTTACTTGTTGCTTTTTTCTTCCATTTTCTTTTTCTATTTTGGGTTTATCGAAAAAAATTTTTCTATATATCTAATCAACAGGAAATTTAATTTTCTACAAAAAAGTTCTGTTCACTTTTTTGGTATGTTGCGTCGTTTTCGAGATATATTGTATTAAAAATAATACAACACTTTATGTTAATATCTCCGAAACGCACCACTTAATTTAACGTTTTTTAATTTAGCGTTTTTTTTAACTTATTCACATATCGAATGATCATATGAATCAATAAAATTGCACTAAAAAATTAATTCCGAATATAGTCGTTTTTCAGCTCCACACTCTAAATTTCTTGCAGTGAAATCTCACTCCAAGAAAGTGAAAATACAACTACCCTTGAAAAAAGGGAAAATATTTCACGTTTTTCAAAGTGGTTGTATTTTCACTCTCCTGGAGTGACATTTTACCGCAAGAAATTTAGAATGCAGGCAATAGCCTAATAACTCCCTTGAAAAAAGATCGCGCGTCATTGTGTATGCGCACGCACGCACGCACGCACGTGTGTGTGTGTGTGTGTGTGTGTGTGTGTGTGTGTGTGTGTGTGTGTGTGTGTGTGTGTGTGAGAGAGAGAGAGAGAGAGAGAGAGAGAGAGAAAGAAAGGAACGTACTTGCTAATAACGATTTCCGCTTGAGATGCGACGCCAGACGGTCCTTCCGGCGTGCCATCAGAGGTGAGTTTCTCGACGCAGCCATGTTCCTTTCCACGCGTTGTTTTAGTCGCACTTTCAGCAAGTTCGGCTCCGAAGCTGGCCAATTTTTCAGCCGGTTGTTAGTTGGTCATTGTCATACCGAAGAAAGGGGCGGGGAAGGAAAAGAGAGACGGATGGAAGACAAGAAACGCGATGCGAGATGATCCCATATTACATTCGCATTCACGTTCGCTCGCTCGTATTATCGGTTTACCGGCATGCACGTCGCGGAAGAAGGTCGCGTATGAGATTCTATAGAGATTTCCTTGTGATATTCGCGCCTGTATAAAGGGCGAATAATTAATAACACGCACGATTTGTAAGATAACCGGACTCTATATGATCTAGTATCTAATATGGCCTACTCGCTGTTTGTGATTAATTACACGATGAATTCAACAGACAGCACTAATATTATATTTGTTTGTTTTTGTCGTATGATACATTTTTCAAGCCTGTTGATTAGCTATAAGATAAAGAGATCCAAAAACTTCTCTATCCTACAGCCAATTAATATGTTTGAAAAATTCATCGTATGACAAATGTAATATTAGTCGAAATCGTCCTGTCGGTCTGACATTGCATCAATTTATTATTTGTTTTATTAATTCTGTTATTTTCAGTAAAGCAAAATGCAGAACATTATAATCATGATATATAATGTTTCGTGGGTAAGTATATAATTGCTTTCTATACCTAAGGAAAAAATCCCGGATTGCAAAAATATTCCGAAATCAAAGCATTTTTTTGAGGAAAATGTTTCATAGAAAAATTATAGTTTAAAACGATTTATTAATCTGATCAATTTAATCTTGGATGGCGTCGCCAAGATCAGATCAAGATCACGAAAATCGATGACCTTGGAGGTGTCACCCAAGATTAAACTAATCAGATCAATAAATGGAATCATTTTAAGCCCTACAACTTTTGTATGAAACATTTTTCTCAAAAATGCTTTGTTTTCGAAGTATTTCACCGATCCGAGACTTTTTCCTTACCCTGTATATTTTTGCGTGCAATTATTAACCCATGTGGATTCTCGCTTTGCATTGTAAAGTGTTTATATAGATATAAAGAAGATGAATATTCACAGAAACTGATTGAGGAGTCACTTATTACTTAAGTCGGATAACGAAATACAATGTGTCGACTTGCTATGTGCATGTCGGCGTTATCGATATATATAATCCGATCGAGCGAATTTTGTTGAGGAAAATCATTGCTTTTCTTTGTATTCTCGGATAAAGTAACGATCAAAAAAGCAAACATCGCGTCGACACGTAAGCTCTTTTTCTGAGATTCAACTCGTTTCTCGAACATTGAAACACCATGCTTTAGTAGACATTCTATTGGCACACAAACTGCTTGTACGAAATATGCATAAGTTAATTCAGACATCTCGAGACAATTACCTGTCTTTCTAAGCGGGAAATCGTCGCCAAACTTCTGCAGCATCTGTGGCATCTGATATGGATGAGCCGCATTCGTGGTGCTTGACGATTCCGACTGCGGTTGTAACCTAGATAAAAAAAAATTCGAAACATCATTCATAACGTATTATCAAGAGTTAGATAAGGAATAGTCAATAAGAGAGCAAAATATGTTGAAAAGATGCATCGTTCTAATAAGACATTAAAATTATTCCAAAATTCTCAGTTTTTCGCACTATGCATTGAAACTTTATATATTAAAAAAAATCTGTTATTAAAAAAATTGTAAATAAAAAACAAATAAGTTAGGGCAGGAATTATATACACACATACATATATATGTTGTGCATTTTACCAGTTTCTATATCCGGGTGTGCCGGGTACTGCTCCGTTCGCCGCGGCAGCTGCTTCCCTTTGTTTCTTGTTCACCAGAAAACTCTGTAATCGTAAGAGCCTTGTAAACAGAATTATAAGATTCGCGTAAAATTTAGAGCGCGTGCTGTTTACATACAAATTCGGAAAATCGATATTTTATTTCCGATTGGACAGACAGGAAATTGTAAATGGCTAAATGTTATTCTCTCAACTAATCAAAACTTCTCTTCACAAGGAAATAGCAAAAATTGTAAAATGTCAAATGGGATGAGCCATAGTTCATTCGAAAGGGGAGAACTACGTGTATTAACATTGTAAAAGGATTTAGATGGATGGACTTTCGATTCTGAAAAAATTGCAGTTAAAGTTGAGCAATCGATCAGCTATACGATAAGTATTAGTTACTACATTACAGTAACAGTTACCAAAAAAATAACGCTGTTACCAGTCTATTACAAAAAAAGTAACTTGTAACGGTAACAGCGTTACAAATAACTAGTTACTTCCATTTCCTGGGGGCTCATCCCATTTGGTATTTTAAAACAAAAAATGTATATAGAACTACGGAACTTAATACTGCGAATACGCAAAATTTAAGAGGTAAGAGTTACTCCTTGCGTAAATTTATGATCTATCATTCCTCGAACCTAAAAATTAAAAAAAAATTTATCATGTTTAATGACAAAGGAGAAAATCCAAATTTACATGAAGGCGTTCCTTGACTTCTGTGGATGCATTCGCGCTATGATCATGCTTATCTTTCTTCCTGAGAGCCTCGAGTCTTTCCTTCTCTCGCCTTTGTTCCTCCAACTGCTTCTGCTGTTCCCAGAGCTGCGGCACACACACACAGAAATAAATTCATTACTTCATGAAAATTCATCCTTTTCTAAACAATCTATTATATCTCTCATATGCGCTTTTTCCTAAATTCATTCTTCTATATACTCTAAGAAAGATGACTACCAAATTGGTATAATAATGTCGAAGTACAAACAAATCTATAAAACTAGATTTACCTTTAGTTGATGCATCTGTTGCTCATGCAGTTCAGCCAGTTGTCGTTCTTGGGCATGATACTGTTGCCGGAGAATCTGCTGTTGAAGTTGATGATGCTGCTGTAGCTGGAAGCAAATCCAGATATCTCAAGGATAATGTAACATTTTTAGCTAAAAACTAAATTATCAAAAAGTATCTGAAGGATATACAATAACTAATTTGCAAGTGAAACATAAGTCGCTTGCTAACTGTACATTTCTTCTTTCAACTGAAATTGTTACAAATCATTCCTGTTTGCGACATAACATTTTTTTTTCTATATTAGTGTATTAATTTATAGTCAGGCACTTATTTTTTCGATTTGCCTACGGTGAAAAATAAAGGAGTTTCGATAAAAAAAAGGAACAAAATAGAGATGCAGATTTATGTATAGAGCTTTCCAATATGTTACCGAATAAAAGCTATTGTCGCACGCGTCCAGTGGAAATGCGAAAGTATGCATAGCGGTGCCAGTGCAAAGTTTCATGCCAACATGGTGCGTATCCGACACGTTTAATCCAATTTACCGTGTCTCTCGAATGTTTTTCGTTTGTCATTCGTCGCACGTGGGCGACTTTGAGTCGCCTTTTCTCAGAAGGAAATGCGTAGGTTGCTGACACAGAGAATAAAGCGATTTCGTCCAATTGGTTACGTTTGCGAATAAATGCTGTCACGCGATTCCTATGCAAGCGTTGCACTTTTAGCAAGCAAGTATAAAAAAATCGAATGCGGTATCGTCCGATTTGAAACCAGAGGAGCTGGTCTTAATTCTAAAATTAACGGGTAAGACAAAATTCTAGAATCTTGTCTCGTTTGTAATTGTTCTACTTTTCTGATTTACATTCTCTGAAGTTAATTGAGATTTTTTGGTTTTAAGAGGAGATCGATTATCTCTTTAGATAAATACGGTAATATTCGGAAATTTATTTATAAAACTACTAAATAAATTTGTATGAATTTTATATAAATTCACGTCATTACCTTTCTTAGGCTGGTATTCATAGTCGGATCTTATATTTAAGATCATCTTAAGTACAGTCTTAATGCTTAAGTACAGTCTCTAAGCTGTCATGAACCGATTAGAGAGCCGTTTTTAACCGTTGTTAGCTTTTTATGTACTATATCTTAAGGCATTACTTAAGACAGTCTTAAAATAAGAACGGATTGTGAATACCGCCCTTAGCCTATAGATAAATGCTTGTTTGTGATTGAGAAAAAAAATACTTCCGTTAAATTTTGTTGAGCAAAGAATTTGCATAAAATTTTATCTTTGGAATGAAATTTTGTGTTGCGGAAGTGTTTCGGTGAGTTTCGGAAGTGTTTCGATGAGTGCATGCCAAGAATAAAAAAAATTAAGAGAATTATGAACTCTCAAGTTTTAACAAACAAAACAATAAAAGATTAGGCTAATGAGAGTATCAAGAATAAGAATTTTCAAATGGTATAAAATGTTCAAAAAAGGCAGAGAATGTCGAAGGAGGATTGCTCTAGAAGACCTTTCATTTCAACAAATGAACAACACAGAGAAATTAAAGCTTTAGTGCTCAGTGATCGACGATTGGCAATTTGAGATATGATTGAACGTGTTGGATTATCTGGTGCATGCCTATCGATTTTGAAAAACAATTTAAGCGTGAGATTGGTCATATCTCGCATTGTTCCAAAAACGCTGATTTTTTTATTTGTTCGTGATTTTTCTAGCCAAAAATTCAATGAATACTACTGCACAAGCTCCGTTTTGAATCAATAGATGCTATAAAAGAGAATTTGTCGCACGTTCTGAATGATTATATCTGAAATCGACTATAAAAAGTGCTTCGAAGATTGGAAAAAATGTTAGCATAAACATATTGCAGTGGGAGGGCATTATTTTAAAGGAGACGAAATAAATTTGGATGAATAAATTTATAGTTTGCGTTTTACTGGATCAGTCTCGGTATATATTTGATCACAGTAGTATTTAGTTAATATTAAATCAACGCTGTGCTATCTATACAATGTTTATTTTTCTTATTTTATTATTATACATTCGCTCGCAAAAAAAACAAGGCACTTTAATGTTATTCTCTTTTTATGAGTAAATATATTTATAAAAAAGCTGTTTGTTTTTATATATATTCCTAGGCAGAATCTAATTACACCAAAGTACTGCAGTTGCAATATATCACGTATACGGGATATATTTACTTCCGGGCAAATTATCCGCATCATTAAACCTGACCTTCATAGAAATATCGATGTCTTTGAATTTAATTGCCATGTAACTAAAGTGTGCATGAAGTGCATGATCAATTAAATTCAATCGAAACTCAGCTGGGCTATGGTAATCTTAACTTCGCTACGTATTCAGCGTAAATTTCTATAGCAGTTATTCACAGTTTGTAATTTGTATTTCAATGATATTCGCAAGAAAGGTATGAAATATACGAATAATACTATGCAGTATGGTACCAGCTATGCTACTACTTAATAAACTGTTAAGGGGATATTAAAACGATGATCGAAATTTGTCGATAATATAATATATAGATAATATTATTTTAGACCGTTTATGTGAGAACACAATCAATATTAAAATGCCTATAACGGTCGAAGCTGGATCTTTAATGCTTAAATAATTCAATCTTGATTTACTTAAATATATTACGCAATTGCATATATACCATATTTGTAGTATTTCGAAAAACTGCGCGCTGAATTCTTTTCCAGACTATATAAACGCAATTAAACTACTAATAAACTACTAGTAAACTTGCCTTGTTAATATTATAATATATATATAGACATTTTAACTTCAAACTCATTTTCTTACATTATCGTTTTGTCTTACTCAAATGCATACATCTATCCTCCTTATCTCACGTATTGCAACGCCATCTCTTGCAAAATCCGTCACTACTAGATACAATTACTATTCAGTTTACCTTTCTCAGCCTTCGCTAAACATATGTAATTTGCAAATCAATATAAATCTTTTTTTTTTTTTCAAGCTTTCAATCTTAATTCCATTAACTCAGTATTGTTTTACGTAATTCAACGGATGGTGCAACGTTATTTTGTTCATACAAGCTATAGACTTTTTTGTATTAAAGAAACATCTAAATCAGGTGACAGTTATACGAGTTGAAAAATGTAAGTTATTAACTATTTTCGATTTTAGAATTTTTATACAACTGTAATGCATCAATAATTTCGTCATTCCAGCGTCTCCTTAATTCTGTTTTTCTTTCAAAAGTATAACAAATATTACAGTTTATTTTCTGCCGTCCTACATTATACGTCATAACAATATCCAAAGATCTTGTTTCAGCCGATTTTACTATGAAGAATTTGTTACCCATTTGTTACTCATTTTCCTTATGTTAACATAATTCTTTTTAATTTTATGGAATATTATATTGCGAATTATTTTCCCGTCATATTTAATTAATCAATGATAATGTAAATCGTAATGTTAAAAAAATGTATTAATTTTTCTATGAATACATTAAAAGTTACATAAAAAGTAAAAAGTACTTTTGTAAAAAAATTATTTTTCTTCGATGTGCTCAATATTCTTTATTCAATACTTTTAATTGTTAAATTGTTCATTTAACGAACAATTTTCTTATCTTGTTATATAACAGTTCCACGGAAGTTTCAAAGAATCCGATATTTTACTGAAGAATTCAGTGAGTTCTATGTTACGTGCATCTTACATAAATGCATCGTACGTTACCTCGAGTATCTTCTGCTGTAGCGCGTGTTGGCCATGCATGTTGGTAGTATCGGCAGCTGCAGTATGATAAGTGCCGGAAGTCAAGGTAGCCGTGGCCGCACTTCCTCCACCACCGGCGCCCAAATCTCGCGGTCGCGGCATCGGAGAGCCCGGCGTGTCTCTGGCCATCTCTATGTACATGTAACAACAATATACATCCAATAATATGCCTCGATGAGTCTCGTCATCGTCACCACCATCGTGATGCTGGTGGCCGATCATTGGTGGTGCACCGATGATCTTTATGCTCAAGGTTTTCGCGCGCAGATTAAACGCGTTTGCCTGTTACATATAAATTCTCACAGTTCGTTTTTTTTTTTTAAACCTTCTCATATTGTTAGTCTTTTATCTTTTATGAATGTGATTAAAGATGGATGTTAGAACTTCAAGGCTAACACTATTGCCGTACTTTGTTAAGAAGAATTAATATATTTTGCTCCTACATGTAAAATTTTCAAGTGGCTTTACCACATCGATTTAAAAAAAATGATATAAAATTATGTTTGACCTTAAGACGTACTCTTATGCAGAATTGGTTATTAAACGTAAAATTAAAAAATTTTTTAATTAATAATTGACGAAAACAAATGTAATTAAAAACCATTTAATTGACGGTAAATGTTGAAAATAACGATCCTACCTCCGATGATTTTGACCTTGACATAAATTGTCAAGGTCATGGCTCAGAATGATTTTTGGAAGGTTTTAGCCTGCGTTTGTTATTCGTTCAAAAACTATTTACAAATAAAGTTGGTAATTTAAATGTGTATATATTTAACTGCATATTTTAAATTATAATTATCACAAGTTAATTCAATATCCTTACCTCCCCTCCCTACCACGGGGCGTACGGCTTTCTATGAGAAGCGAGGTCCACCCCACCTCCCACCTCTGCCTAAGGGCGCTTAGGAGCGAGCTAAAACCTTCTGAGCTTCAACATTTATTTTAATTCTTTCGAAACTAGCTAATAATAAAATTATTAGCTTATTATTAATTAATATTAAAATTAGAAATAGGACTGTTTATATAAATAAATCAACTAAATACAAATCAACTAAAAAGCGCAAATTAGATTCGATCAAAGTTAGATGTTAAGACTAATACATATGTATGTGTTGTAAATAAACGTATCTGAGAAATATGACTGCGCGCTGATTACTTTTATACTTTCAATACAATCAATCTAAAATACTAATAATTCTCTTAAAATTAATTAGATCTTTGTTTTGATGCTATTAACATTTTTAAAACTGTAAAAAAATTTATTCTGAAAAATATTACTTCGACCAGGATTTGAAGCCAGATTTCCTGTATTCCGTACGAGCAGCCTCACTGTTAAAACTATACCAGTCTTGGCAATATTCTTCGCAATAACTAATATATAATATATAGAGAGCGCATTGAAAGGCAGGGTGTATAAACAATGTTAAGATTAGGGACAATAGTCAGTAATTTGTTTAGAAATAAATAGCAAACTGAAAATTAAATATGACAGTTATACGTTCAAAAATCATCCCGTAATTTAATAATAATTATTTGATTATCTTGAAATTTATCGAATGAGATTTGACTAGAAAGTGCTATGATACATCTTTAAATTGATAACAAGTTGATTTCTCGTTCGACAAATTAATTTCAAACTGAATTTTCACAATGATTTTGATGACGCGAGATAAATACTGCGCAACATTTTATCTAAAATATACGACTGTAATTTACGTGGGAAAGAAAGCATTCATTGTGATCAATCGAGATTAGAAGTCATAATAACTGGTATTAAACTCAATCTCACTTCAAAACACTTCCGTCGCATTCTTTTCATTATCGTCGCTGAAAAATCACTCGCAATCTCATTTTCTGTCATTTAATAATAGTGCTGTTTCGATCGTTTTTATTGATACTAATAAAGAATATGCCGCGATATTACAACGCATCTAGTTGAATATATATAAGTAATCGAAGAAAGGAAATCGCTCACAATACATTCATATTTTTAAATTATATCTCGTTTTAAATTCGATATTCAAGAACATACCTACTTTTAAAAAGTCACCGAGATAAGAAATATTGAGAAAGACGGAGATCCTCAATGTTGAAAGAGAGAGAGAAATTCAAGTTTTTTATGTCGCTCGTTTTTAACTCATCACTTGTTAGTTTTCAAACGTTCAAGTTTCTTAGAAACACATGATTATACCGATTGCACCTTGCGTGTGGCAGCTATTTTTTTCGATTTCTTTTTTCGGGTATTTGGGAGGTTAATTTCGAGATGGCCCAGCGGAGATGTGAGAAAGCGCGTTCCCACGCAAGAACTTGGCCCTTCCTCTCTCCTTGGATCCTCTCGTCGCGTTCGGCTTGCTTGAACGATGTCTGAAAGATGGTCTGGCGGACACCGTGTGTTTTTCCTTTCGCCGCGTCGTTCTCTCGCGGCGATATCTCACGACGAAGAACATCGTAAAATTTAACGTGGATCGACGCGCGTGTTGCCGTAACGATGTTTATCGCTTTGATATTCGCTCGCGGCGCGATAGCGCGGCTATTTTTAGCATTTATTACGCACGCGTACGCGCCACACAAGCGACCACTTATCGCTCACTCATTTGCGACTTTTCTATTTTTTCTCTTTTCATTTTATTCCAACTTTTCCAGCTTTTATCTCCTCATCGTCACGCCCAAGATTTAAGGATTCGCTCGGAACATTCGAAATCTCGATCCGAGATAGAAGGACTCTCGAAGGAAAACCAGTTAATCGCTTGTACCTAACCACTCGGTTCGTGGCATCTTTTATCGCTAGAGATCCAAGTTCAAACTCTGTCACACACCGCTACGCAATTGTTGTGAATTACGCCAATATGTTCGTAAATATATCGCAAAAGAACAGCGTTTGGTGAGAAACTCATCTCAAAAATTATAAAATTCCGAGGCAAGCGCGCGAGTATCGATAAAATCACATATTCCGATTACCATGCTAAAAGCTACTGGTTCACTTCAGCCACTGATCGCTCTTCGCACTTCTGATCTGAAATTCTAAAATTATTGCTCTATCGCAATAATTTATTGCGTCGCTCCGCATCGATCGCGATCGTTCAGCATAAGTCTTTATTCCGGAGTGCTCTCCTCGTTGAAATTCGCACGATCGCAACGGAACTTAATTCACAGGTGGGATATCCACGAGACGATGACGACGACGACGACGACGACGACGACGCGGAGGTGGCGGCGGCAGCGGCGGCGACGCCAGCGGAGGTGTGAGCGCGCGCGTGCAGGAAACGACGGCGGAGAGACGAAGAGAAGAAGAGGAGCTTTATATACGCTGCTTGGCACGGCAAAAGCAACGATCAGCGCTAAATTTAACTCGCACTGGAAGCGATTACGCGAGCCTGGGAGCGAAGCTGAGGTGAGACAAAGAGGGAGAGACCGCGACACGAGATCGGAGGGGAACCGAGCGAGAAGAGAACGCGAAATTACCTGCTTGATGGATGGATCGCGACTGAACGATCGCGACCACAACCGATTCTGATAATTCCTCATCATTCGCGATGGGAGATGATGCAACGCGCGTCCCGCGGCGAGGCGTACCGAAGCGGGGAACCGCGGATATTGGCCAATCATCAGTGGACTTGTTCTTGGTTCGCTCGTTCACGTGTTCGCCACTCGACTCTACATCGATGTGAGCAACGAGAAAACCTGTTGCCAGTAACGAGTAAATTAAGCCCTAAATAGAAAAACTCTGTCGAGTGTATTCGTATTTGGTAATACGAATGTTAACTTGCCACTGAACAAGCGCAATCAATGATGTAAATGACTGTAAGCGATGATAAATAAGATTTTTTTATTGCGTTTGTAATTCCGGATTTTTTACGGGATCATTACCGGAACCCGAATTAAATCGTCTCTCTGAGGCTCTCATTCACAATCAGTCTCTATCCGTATTCTAATGCAACTGTTAAAAATGTTTTTAAATTTTCCTCTCTTTATTTAAGGTATCTATTATTCAATCTTGAATAACAATATTGTTTTGTAAGTAAGAAATTGCTTTTCTGCTTTTACTTTTTATACAAAGGCTATATTTATATAGTAAAAGCTAAAGTCTAAAAGTTAAAGGCTAAGGGCTAAAGATTAATAAATGGAAAACGTAAATGCTTGATATATATTCATTCAAGATTCTATCTTTACTTCCTCTCAAATGTCTATCGAGTCAGTATGAGGTCACTCTTTTCAATAAAAGTGTTTTTGTGTGAAAGATAAAGATCTTGAAATCGACACGAATATATTATCCAAAATATTGTTTATATATTGTTCAAAATTCAATTTCTAACTTTTATTGAAACATGCATTCCTCTCCTACGCTGTTATAAATCTGCTATCACGTATCTTTTAACAATAATATGACAAAGCTAATTATGATATATCACGGAGATGAAAAAGAAGATTAAAGATAATGTTTTCTTCAATATATGACTTTGTAAAAGTCAATATAATTGACCGATTTCTCATAAAAATCAAATAAGTCCATTTCTTTAAATCTTGATTATGGCATCAAATTCTCTATCTGCAGTACAAAATTATCATTAATGGTACAATTTAGTACAAAATAAGTACTAAAAACAATTTCAATAGATCCGATTTGATTTTGCTGATTTAGTCCTGCTAGCTCAAACGGTTTTTGTTTTGTTGTAACTTTTTCCAAAACAAAGATAAACAAATCTCTAAAGAATTTTTTTCTTCTAAGTAACCAAACGTCTATTAAGCTGCATAGTGACTGCACGGTGCGCGCACGCGTGCGTAATAATCGTCACAGTGTAACTGCACAGCACCATGCAGATGCGTCCTCATTTGAAGCTTATATTGCCCGCACGCGTAAGTGCTGCACGTGCATGTGCGGGCGACATGAGGCTCATGCGAAAGCTCCAATTGAGATTCGTATCGCCTGCACAAATAACTGCCGTGTGGAGCGATATGAATCTTGCCTGAACTATTTTAAAATGTATATTTCATTTACTCGATAAACATCTAAAAAAAAGTGTTATACTTTCATTTTGCGAGTCCTTAGAGTTCACTTCAAAAAGTTATTTTATTAGAACACAATTGAAGGTTCTTTTAATAATCTTAATACTTCGCCTTTTATTCTATTCTGTGCGATCTTTTAAATTCGAGAAATTTAACTCGCTACGTCCCTCTGGTGGTGGTGTCGCGTACCGCTCGACGACATACGCGAAATTTTCTGTTCGAAACAAGCTACACATTTCTTAATCGATTTGAATGTTTCTTTAATAGAAATACTCGGAAATAAATTCTAAAGAGAACTGTGAGAATCGATTTTGGAGTCTTCCCCAAAGATAATAGTTCAAGAATATTAAATCGGATGATCTCGCAGGAAATAATACAGGATCACTTCTACCGATCTATTCGTTTAGGAATATTCTGTCGAATTCTCGCCTACCTCTCCGGAAAACGTGATGAAAAGAATAAAAAATATTATTTGCGAAATACAAGATATTATTTGCGAAAAACAATTCAAGAGTTAGAAAAAGTCCAAGCAAAATCCTTTTTCACGAAAGCTTCAGGCATGTTTAGATCAATATATGATGAACATTTTGAACCTCTATTGCAATGATAAAAAAAATGTTTTAAACTTATAGACTGACTTTTTTTAGTTTATATATCGAAAATAGTTAAAATTTTCGAAAAAAATACTCTTATACAAAGATATTCAGCTCATTGAGTACTATCGATAGAATGACTCAGAAATATCTTTTCTAATTAAAACAATTTTTTTGTATTGGTAATTAAAAACCAAGGAAATTTAAAGTTACTCAAGGTCATCTAAATATGTCTCATTACTATTCTACAATTTTATTCGACAATAGGTATTTTCCCCCTATTTGTAACCCTTTTTTTGAGAAAAATGTCAACTTTTTATCAAACTCACCCTATATATACAATATCTATATATGTATATGTAATAAATAGCAAAGATGCTCACCCTTTTGAGGCAGATGCGTGAAAGCGGACGTAATTTCAACGCTTCTATAGCCCACGTCTTCTGAAACAAATTACAAGCGTTTTATAAAATCGATGATTATATACAAGGAGAATAATAGGACAGTTTTAACTTATTGTCTCTTCAAATCTACACTAATTAGCAAATAAATGCTGCAATTCACGCAAGAAGCAGCGCGAACGTAAATAAATTATTGCGTGACGTCAGTTTATTCAAAACATAGAAAAAGCTGTTCTGGACTGAAATAAACTATTGTAAACTACTGTGTTACAATTGATAATATTATCGCCGTCGTATACTCCTATTATGACTGATCGGATTATCTCCGAGCGTAAATTCCTGCAATCTTTTTACACTTTTTTTAATCTCATTTTTCATGTATGCATAAATAATAAAATAAAAAGTCGGATCTCGATACAATGTTATTTGTATTCGATAAGAATTGAGGCCGGATCTCTTTGGTTGTACGTACATCTAAAATAATACCTGTAAGCGTGAAATTTCAATCTTTTAGATTTTGTAAAACTAAGTTGTAAATTTTACTTTTGAAATGGATGAAAAAGTATTTCCATAGATATAAAATATTTGCTTTTTCTTTTAACAAAATAATTTTCCTATATAATAAAATTCTTTACATTCTCTGTAACAGCGAAAATTAATAAACAAAATCTAAAGAAAGTGAAATTCAACAAAAAAAGATCTCACATATTTTGTAAAAAAATTACTTCAGTCAAATTGGCAGAAACTGAAATATGTTTTAGTTTAATTGTAAGTGGTGTTGATTAAAAATTTTCTCAGACAAAAAGTCCTAAAATCAAAAATATAAAAGATACGATGATTTGAAGTGAGCGCTTAGAGTTTAAGAAATGCCTTTTTAATACATAGATTAAAGTGATTTTTTAGTAAATCGAGTTATCACAGAAATGTCTAATTTTTTTACCCTGATAGTAGAGCAAACTGTAGCCATTATGTCCGTATTTGGCTACGGAACTGCTGATAAAGCCTATTGACAGGTTATGCCAGTAGATTGATAGCAGAAACTAAACAGAACATGATTCGAGCAGAGTCTGCTCGAATCATGTTCTGCTCAATTTTTGCTCCCAATTTGCCGTCAGGTTATGCAGGATTTTGTTCGGTTTTTGCCATCAATCTGCTGGCATAGCATGTCTAACAAGCTTTATCATATTTCTGATAGCAGTTTGCTGACTTTGTCAGATAGTACAAATTCTGTGTGCAATATGTTGCCTTTCTACAATCAAAAATTGTTAGCATGCTCTGCTCGAAATCTATCTCCAGACTTTGCCATCAGAATTATGTAATGTCACAAAAAAGTAATAGTAGGTCAACGGCCATTCTGAAATTCTGAAAAAATATTTACGTACATAAACTTGCATACAAATTTAACCTCGAAAAGTAAATATAACGTCACCTTGTTTTCATTTGGTGAAAATACTTCTCTTGATTTACTACGTATTAAGATATATATATATATATATATATATACATACACACACACGTAGTTTTAGTATTTCTATCTAAATTATGCAGATTGTGCATATTTGATTGATATTTGTGATTTTGTGTGGACTCTGGTGAGGCACCCCAAATTTTCAGCATTTTATTAAAGAATCACTTTAAATTAATATATAAATGTTTGAAAAAAAAAAAATATATATAATGTGTACCACTTCTATTTAATGACTCTAATTTTTAACTTTATCGTGTAATGTATGTACATATATGCGTGTGTACGCAGAGATTAAGATCCCATGGTTCAATATTTCCACGACTTGAAATCCTTTATCGTTGTGTGCGTGCGTGCGTGCGTGTGTGTTGTGCGTGCGTGCGAGCATAATAAGGCATGCTACTATCTCTTTTTTCTTTATGTTTCATCCAAAACGTCTGGCTTATTGTTTCATCACAACATATGTACCAAAAAAGACTCCTGATTGATCGAAGAATCTATTCTTAACCTTTAAGTAGGCGCATGAGGTCAGAGGCACTTCAATAATTAAAAAAATACAGAACGCATTTGTTTCTGACCTTCCCATTTTCTTTAGAAGCTTCCAATATTAGAATGTCATTTTGAATGTAGTAGTAGTAGTTAATCACGCCGCTGCACCGTGCGCACGTGTCGCTACTCAGGTGAAGCGTTATGCGCGCTCAGTTATATAGCTTTTTTCGTGAGGTAAGCTTTTTTATTTCTTTCGAAGTTTTGACATTTTATAATAATTTCAGGTAATATTTATCATGAGAATAATATAATACGTGTTACTGAAGATTATTAGATATTTTTTAAGTAAAGGTTGTTTTTTGTTTCTTAAGTTAGATCAGGTAAAATAATTCTAAAAGTGGAAAAAGGAAGAAGAAAACAAATAAAACAGTATTCAGAGCAAGAAAGTGATGTAGGAAGAACGTCAGAAGAAGAGGAGGGAGTAGATAATAATTATTGTGCTAACACTATAATAGCCAAAGTGATATTGAAGAAGAATCTAATGCAGAAGAATTAGCAGAAATAAAAGAGGGTCAAATTCTGAAATATTCTTGAAATAAATGAGAATAAAAAAAAAGAAGCAAGCCAAGATTACTACCAAGAATAGATATAAAAATAAACAATCTGTTTTGAAGTAGCAAAAAAAAGCTCCACCAACTAGAACAGTCAGTGCCCGATCACACAATATTATTTTGCATATCCCTGATGTGAACCGTGCAGCAAGAAGTGCACAATCGTCCTTAGAGTGCTTTTCACTTTATGTTTATAAAGAAATAT
This sequence comes from Mycetomoellerius zeteki, assembly GCF_001594055.1. Lineage (NCBI taxonomy): Eukaryota > Metazoa > Arthropoda > Insecta > Hymenoptera > Formicidae > Mycetomoellerius > Mycetomoellerius zeteki. The sequence goes on along the minus strand of NW_017257470.1, from coordinate 658,084 downwards.
GAAACTTACAAAATTTGATAGATATAAACCACCAATATGTTCAAAAGATGTTCTTATATCAATTACTTGATACCAGACAACTTATTACTCTGATGATCTATCGATCATCGTCGTGGTGATCGATAGATTCTTTTGTTCATCATTCTCATCGAGTCTACGCTCGATATATACCATAATCATAAAGTCACCTGATCTATTTTCAATCAAAGACCGTAATAGTTCGACGAGTGTCGGCGCAGTCATCGCGATGACCTTAGTATCGTGTATGCCTCTGACCTATTATTATTGAAAATTAATCACCGTTTTATCGACTCGTTATACCTGAACAGCTTACATACTTTGCGATTGCACGGCAAAACAAAGATTAAATAGCGTAACCATTTTTCAACTGAGAAACAATGAATATACAGGTATATCGAAATCTAAGATTAGAACGCGCACCATATCGCGCGCACGTCTTCAACAATATTCTAAATATTGATTATACGATAAAAAAATATTTAAAAAATACTTCATTATACACACGCGGACAGAAATGCCCATCCATCTGCCGGAGTATTAGAACACATTCAAGATGTATGTTTCTCTCTGAATATTAAGTTATTTTTTAAAAGTGTAAATGTTTAATAATATCGGATAAGTGAGAGTTACTTTTTAAGTTAATAATAGATGTTAATTTATTAATACTAATATTAATATTGATATTAATAGTAATATTATTGATATATTAATAACTATCAATATATTAATATTGACTATATGTATTATATTATATTAATATGTATGTTATTATTTATTAATTCACGTTATCGTTTTTTGAGTAATTATTAGTCATTATGCATGAATATTCAGAAAGAATGCGTCTTGAATATGTTCCAATATTTCAACAAGTCCAGATGAGTAGACATTTCTGTCCGAGTGTGTACACTTTTAATTCAATATTTCTTTATGCAGTTAAATGTTAAAGAAAATGATACATATTTATCTTTACACATCTAGCCCCAAATAACTTTCAATTGATCTTGACTCCCAAGGAGGTCAAGGTCATCAATCTTTTCCGTCGTTGTTCATTGAAAAGTTATTAACAAAACAATTTGTATAAATGAAATATAGTTTTTGGACATACGGTATATATTAGCAAGACTCAAATGATCTTGTTTCACTTGTATTTCGCATAATTTAGTGTTTGTATACAAAAGATTACATAACTTGTAATCATTTGTATACAAACACTAAATAACTAACTTGAAATGTGATAACTTAAAATAATAACATTGAAAAGAAAATAGATTGTCATATTCAAGTATTACAGAGGAGCGGACTTCGCTTCGCATGGAAGATTGGACATCCCTAGGCAGGGGAGGAGGTGGGGTGGACCTCGCCTCGTGTAGAAAATCGGTCGCCCTATCCAGGGATGACCGACTTTTCACGCGAAGCGAGATCCACCCCACATCTCTTGCATGTTAAAACCTGTAAAGGACTTATTGCAAAAAACTTCCCTAGTCGGTCCACCTCATACCTCTCCCCCCCCCCCCTGCTTAAAGTCATCTGACTTTGTACGCAAAGCGGGGAAATAATTGGTGCTTTGATTGTTAATAACTTTTTAACGAATAACTAGCGACATTTAAAACCTGTCGGAGGTCATTCAACATTATTATGACTTTGATAACGTATGTTAAAATAAATATCATCAGAGCGGGATTCCCTGTCTGAAACTTTTACCATTAAATATAATAAAGAAACTAATTTAAATATATTTTTCATAATATGTAGCAAAAGCGTTTTCAATTTTCCTTATTTCCAAGAATACGCGATATATACACTGTTCTTCTAATTAAAGAAATTATTTTTGCTGGCAATTGTACCTACAATGCGGCAATTAGATGGCAGATGCCATATTTACCATGTTGACAAAACACGAATGACGTAAGAATATGTTACGTGACGTTTTTTGAAAAGATCATTTATCATTCGTCCGTAATTATAGAATAGCTCACGTAATCGGTCATTCAATATGAAATTACACGATCGGCATTTTCCTTGGGCAAATCTATTTTTACACGATTACATCTAATCAAGATGTCGTTTTTGCAGAAATGTGTGATGCTTCGAAATTCGCAAGAAGGGGCTATGCCCCTCACCGATTTTGATTAAATTTGCAACAATGTTAGAGGCGACTATAAAACCAACATTTATTATAAAACCGTTCCTTCAAATGGACCTTAGAAGCAGGGTAATAAATAACAATTAAATATAAATCCCCCGTATGCACATCAGAGACGAATAATTATGGCTTTATGGATTGAATTTTTTTTCACCCAATGATTATTTTTAACATTCCTAATAATCATACAAAAAGATTGTTTAATAAAAATCAGGAGGAATAAAAAACAGACTTATTGATCATCCACCTTTTATCAGTCATTGATCGGACTCTAACCGGCCGCGGCATTGTAATTTAGCGCTAACTGCTAAGCCACGACGGTTGCTTGTTGTTTAAGTATATCTTTTATTAATAATAGTATGTACAATACTAATACGCATACAGGGTATCTGCTTATAATTTTATTATTCATTTCCCCTGATAGAAATAAATCGCCCGATAGAAATGAATCGTTAAAATCATGAAAATGGCTAAAATATTGTTGAATATACTTCAGTATAAATAATTACTTTTAATACTGAAATATTATGAATTTAAAGATGATTAATAAAAATCAATGAAGAATAATAAAAAATAACAAAAAATAATGCAAATACTAAATATTTAATATTTAACAATCATTAACAATTATTAAATTAAGGGTCAAATTAGTAAAAATGTAATCTAAAAAGAAATCTATTTTCTAATAACAAAAATAATAATAAATATAATAATAAAAAATATAATAATCCAGACATGAAAAATCTAAATTTAAACATTATTTGCATTTTAATCGAATACGTATTCTGTTTTTTTGATTTTTCTTTAAAATTTAAAGGTTATATAATAATCTTTTATCATCGACTCTTATAATTACGGAATATCATTTTGCAACACGAATGTGAATAGTCATTTTCGATGTATTTTCTGCGTATTAAACACAAATCCGTTTGCACAAAGATTGGCTTTTACGTCACAATATTGAGAAAAATGGTATAAGAGATAAAAAAAAAACGATTTTCAGACGGTTTTCATGATGTAGGTAGTATCGGCATTTAGTTTTTTTGCTTAATTTCATTAATGTTACATCAAAATATCAATTGTTATTTTCAAAATGCATTTTGTTTCATTTCGATATTTTTTGTTTTCAAGATGTAGCAGTTTGAAAATATAACTAGTTGTCATCTTATGTAACGATATGTGACAAATATTAATAACACTATTTTAAAAATAAATATTTACTAACATTTTGAAATGTATATTCTATCATTCTTTAACAAAACACTGATTACCATTACTTAGTTGGCTTTATATTCTATTACAGTTTCTCCACATATTTATTGTTACAATTATATAATATATATATTATATATTAATTATGTCACATGATATTAAATCGTGACAACAAATCATATAGATTAACAATTTCTTTATATTTAATTAAAATTGATTATATTATCTAATTAATTTGTGCATATATTTAAAATATAAGATCTCTCTCTTTATAACATCTTTAAAAGAATTGCTTTATATTAAATAGTTACAAAGTTAAAAAAAAATTAAGTTTAACTTTGCATTTTTCTGTCACAATTATCCACAGTGACCCTATTCGTTGGAAGCATTACACATTAATGCCAATTGCACGGAAGCGGTACGGTATACGCAATCCCCGTGCGAGTGCATCGGGAATACATTGAAACTCGTCACAGCGTTTGCTTCTATCGCGATGCATTCTATGGCGGCTCTTTGTACCGTACCCCGGAACTCTATACGGTAGAGCGGCGTCGCGGCGCTCATCGACGGCGTCTCCTGCACCGTGACGTTGCAAAAACGGACGATAGCAAAGCGCGACATACATTTTTAAAAACGTAGCGCTTGGCCGACACTCGCCGCGTACAGAGTCAATGCATTCACTAGGCCGTGCTTTAAACGCCTGCTGTCGCGCGTGAGAAAAGAATAGATACGACATTTCGCAGCTTATGCACTTGCCTCGTGTCACGCTCGATACTTGATACCCGCTCAATCTCTATCCAATACGAACACCGTGGAAAAAAATGCATCTGTGAGTCACGCGCGCTCAATAGAAATTCAATCAAACTGATTTTCAATTTATCAATTAAATGATACGATATAAAGAAAATATATTTATACAGTGTGTCCTACAATTCGTGACCGAAATTTTAATAACATATATCTGACCTAAAAATAAGACAAAAATCTTAATACCAAAATGTCGAGGCTATAATAGTTTTTAAATTAGTAGCGGTTAAAATTAATCACAGATATTTTGTGCGCTTAAGGATGGTATATTACACAAGTGTTTGCTTTTATGCCTACGTTCATCCCTTATGAGATTGAAGTGATTACATATACAATAATGTTGAAATGCTTCACTGATCATATTTAAACATAGAAAATAAGTATACATACGATGTATATAATTATAACCATATAAAAATACTACAGGAATTATTAAAAGTATTTTTTATACTTTAGCTAAAAAAAAAACAGACTTAATAATTCCACCATGATGCTATCCTTGTTTCGTGTCTTTCTCAATAACGACTAAATTGATCAAATGTGTGTTCCCTTTCACGCATGATGCGCATAATATATCATTTTATCCTTGTTGTTCACCGAATATTAAAAAAAGATAAAATGATACATCATGCGTGAAACGGAATGCACCTCAATGCATGGTAGAATCAGACATATGACCCATCTCGGCGGATGCGCAGTAAGTTGAAAGTAGTAGGGGGATCTGTCAACCAATCAAGTTTTGAGCTTACTTACAGAAATTCACATGACTCGTTCACGCTGCAAATGAATTCAATTTCTGATTGGTCAAGATCTCAGATCACGTGACGGGACCTCCGCCATTATGCGCAATGGGTCTCTTTTCTAATTTCATTATGATTCCATGTGATTCCATGTATGCATATATGAATGAGTATACGAAACGAAAGTGAGGTTATCTCGAGTCTTATATCGTGTCGTAAGTGAAAATTACGATCAAGTTTTGAGAAATGGAGCAAGCACTGTGAGTAATAACGAGCTCCTTTTACACGCAATCCGTAATTATAAGTTTGATCACGCAGTCTGAGTTGGACAAGTCGGGTCTCAACATATGCACATGTACACAACGCGAAAAATACTATCGGTAATTCATTGATAAAAATAGACCAATCGATTTTTTGTAAAACGAATAAATCAAGCAGAAGAAAATGTCGCTCGGCTATATCAAATTAGGGTAATTGTTTACTTTAGCCACGTCATCTCAGAAATCAATGAAATTAGGCTCCCTCGATGCGCACGCGCGTGTACTTTGACACTAAGAAATGTTGAATATCAATTTTTTTTTAACACCAATTATTTAAACAAATCATATTATGTTATATTAACACTCAAAAATATGTTACAAAATTTAACACAAAAGTTTAACAAGAACTTGAGTGGATCGTTTCTAACACAAATAAGAAATGTTTTTTACTGTGTATATATTGACCTGTAACCTTCCTGGCAATTCGAAGAATTATATTTCACAATGTTCAGTACTACATATATTATTTCTATCTTCGGTTCTTAGGCGTAACTAATCTACACAGATTTCGAATTAATTTCGAATTTAATTTTAAAATGAACGGTGTAAGTATACCTGTCTTTAGAGAGTTAAAGAAGAAAAAAATCAAAAGAAAAATCTATATAAAATTAATTATTAGATATTAACAATTGTCATATATTTTTTAAATACTAATAAATTTTGAATTATTTAAGTAAACAGAGAATCTGAAAAGAAACGGTTTGATAGAAACGGTGCTAAGCTCACGTTTATTGATACATACCTAGTTGATTCGTGTGGTGCATATTGTATGTGGTAGTACCATAGTCCAGGGCCATATGCCACACTCTTAAGTAGTATATATTCACTGAGATATGTAGTATTCACTGCGGAGCACCATCCAGATTTCTTTTATTTTACACTCGCAAACGTAGACACCGCGATTATCTTTTCGCCACAAGACGTAGATGCACGTTTCCCGAAAGATTAATAATTTACAAACATCACTCTTGTCTTATCAGCAAGATTTTCTTCGCGTTTGTCGCTCTACCGCTTTTTTCACGCATCCAAGAGATGATCTAGAAAGAAAATAAGGAAAAATCATCAATTCATCTGTGACTTACAACAGATCAACGAATATCATACATAAGCAAAAGCTTTTGATAATTATTACAGAGCAGTAAGATTTGCTTTATTAATTATATATATTGTACAATTATGATTTTTTCGACGATTGCTTCGACTGTTTAACAAAATATTATTTTATAGAAAAAAAGAAAGCGATTTTTAAGATAAATATATTCTATGGCTCGTATTCATGTTTTTATCGATATAAATTCGCGCTTCTGTTTGTGTATGTGTGTGTGTGTGTGTGAGAGAGAGAGAGAAATTCAGTTATTTATTTCTGAAATCCATAGTATATGTAACGTGAACAATACGTTAAATGCGTGCTAATATCGTTATAACCGCGTTCTGAATGCCTGTATGTCTCTATGCTCTCTCTAAATAGTTGATATTTTTTGTTTTATATTCTATTATAAAAAGCCTCCAAAATTATAAACTTGAGATAACATATTCGTATAACATAGTTTACTTTTTTATCTTCAAAACAAGAAATTTTATTAATACAATATTTCTAACAATTGAATATAAAAATACTCGAATTTATTTAAGAGACATAAAGTGCGTAATGATTAAAAAAATAGCAGACGGAAAAAAGTTACAGATAAAAATAAAATTTCGAAAATTTCTTAATTTGATCTATTTGAGACACTTTTTGTAGTGCAACAAATGTGTTTTATGTTTTGAATTTTTTATAATTTTACATAAAATTTGCAAATGATCATGAATTAAAATTTATGAATTAACATAAAAAAAGAAAATAAAAATTTATTATTCAGACATCTTTTCTTAAAATTAGTCATTCATAATTTTTTCAGTGCTATAAAAATGTGAACATATTCAGCAAATGATATACAGTAGACAAATTTACGCGTCTGCTGAATCAATATTTACGAACGCTATGAACATGTGTACATATTCTTAATAATTAATGAAGTCCAAACTGAAAATGAACTGAAATCCAAACGGATCCGGTAACTGTTATAGTAAAAAAACTAAAACCAAACATTCAGCCTCAAATTAAGTAATCCGGACCGAAATTTTTCGGTCCGAATCCCTGGTTTCACATACATGGAGAGAATTTTCTTTTAAAATTTACCCTGAAAATATAGTAGTTGTGGTACAATACAATATTTTAAAGATTTTTATCATGCACTTCAGTAAAATTAATCAAACTTATTTTATACTTTATTGTAGTTTTATCAATGAGAGAGATTTACATTAAAATTCTTCGAAATACAATGTTGACCCACGATTATCATATTTTCAGGATAAACTCTAAGAAAAAATTCTCTCCGTGTAATATTAAAAATTTGTTCACATCGCATGCTCTAACATGCTTCAACATGCTCCTACCATAGCTCCTATTCACTCCAATGCGCTCGTTGAAATGAGTAGAAACTATCATAGGAGCTTATTGGAGTATGTTGAAGCATGCGACGCGAACAAACCTAATACATATCGTAAAAATGACATAAGTTCATGACATAATGTTATATTATACATGGAAGAAGAAAACCTGCGCGATGACAGATAATATAACGATATCGAATTGTCATTAAAAATAACAGAAATGAGGTACTGAATAGCCTTTGAAGAGTTCTATAAAAAATCTTAATGAAGAATTGCATTAAACTAATATTTTCCAAGTTGCGATTATTTTTTAGGTACCAGTTTTTGGGTATATAATCCTATTTTTTACTTCCTCAATCGAAACTATTGCTAAAATGTATCAAAAACCCGAGAATTGTATGAAATTTAATTAGAACTCTAATAAAAAATTACTTTATTTCGAAAATAGAAGTTGCATGAAGTTAGCCCTCCATATCGCAATTTCATGCCTTCAATTGGCTGGAACTGTTGTCCAAAACTATCAAAAACTTTGGAACTATGAAAAATTACGTAGAATTTTGAAAAAATTAATTTTTTTAATAATGAAAGGTTAGCTTCACAGGGGTTCAAAAGTCAAGTCTCTAACCGGTGTGTCCGGAATAGAACACTACAGTCAATACAGGAAGGGTCTACATAGCATGATTTAAAACAACCATGTTATCCTTGAAACAGTGTATTTCTGGCTTAATTTTAAGACGATTTTTCCTTCACCAAAATTTTATCTGCAGCTTAGTTTTTAAATTATAAGGAAAAATAACGAATTATGGGACGCATACAGAAGGTAAGCAGGGACGGCGCAAGTCATCGTTCGCCGCGGGCGATTACACGGGACGCTTGCTACAAACAGCTATATTATACGCGATGACACATATGCACATACACAAGAGAAAAAGAGACACAGAGAAATACACTCATTCATTCTCTCATTCACTCACTTATTCAACTCACTCTTGATACCATATTACTCTGATTCGATGTTTTCGTACTGCTGTAAAAAAACGTGAGAGAATGAGAGAGAGAGAGAGACTCACATATACACTCATTCTCTTTCTCATTTACTCACTTACTCATTCATTATCTTCATTCGGAGACTTTTTGATGTGCGTTACTTTCCATAGCGCTAGTATCAACTCTATTGACTACTTATTCAACTTGTCGTTGAAAAAAGTCTCCCCGTCAAGTAACGTGTGCTGTAACCCGCTTTTTTCTTCAATTGATTTAAAGTCACCAAACGATTAAAACCGGTAACGATTAAAAATGATGATAGATTCGTTCACAAATGCATAAGTGCGAAATTTTATCAGTCAAGTGCGTGAGTAAATTCTCATGTGAAAGTGAAAGTGTTGATGCAACTTATAAAAGAAGGAAAAAATTTCCAGAATTGATCGATAGTGATCAATTAATAACAAACCGATAGATTAGTTTGTAAATAAATTGCGTGACTAAATCTGCGAATACGTATATTGATACCTAATTGATATGTGCTAACACACTTTATGGAAAAAGAAAATTTTGATTTATTACTCTATGTGATTTGTCATGGTGGAAATGTGTCATCTCATATTGTTATTGGTCGTGAAGAAATTATTCATCTGCCTTTTTCAAATCACAGCAGTACGAAAACATCGAATCAGAGTAATACGGTATCAAGAGTGAGTTGAGTAAGTGAGTAAATGAGAGAATGAATGAGTGTATCTCTGTCTCTCTTTCTCTTGTGTATGTGTCATCGCGTATAATAAGCTACTGATTGCAGCGAGCGTCCAGCGTAATCGCCCGCGACGGACGACGACTTGTGCCGTTCCTGCTTACCTTTTGTACGCGTCCTGCAATTCGCTAATTAGTATTTTTGCTTATAATTTAAAAACCAGGCTTCAAATAAAATTTTGGCGAAGGAAAAATTGTCTTAGAAATAAATCAGGAATACGATTTCAAGGCTAAACGATTATTCCGAATCACTCTGTATATACATATTTCTCTCTCTCTCTCTTCCCCCTCTCCTCCCCCTCTACTCCTCCTCGCTCTCTCTCTCTTTCTCTTGAAAAAGCGACTATTTATCTATCCACTCACTGAAAGTCTATTTCTCTCGTTGAGTAGCTGCCAAGAATCTAAATTCAACGTTGCCACGCCTCCCAGACTTATGTGCCAGCATATAGTAATAAAAGCACACACGGAAATTCGCGTCGCGATTAAAGTAATTAAGTCAATCATCATCGCGACAATAAGTCGCATTCACTTAATAGATCATAACTGTACAATGTGAAATACTTTGAATCATTATTATTAAAACAGAGAAGTGTAAAAGAGCCCTAACATTATACATAAATAAACATTTTTTTGTATTTATTAATTATCGTAATAACAGAAAATGTTACATATATTATATTCTGTAATATATAACAAAACAAATAATGTTTATTATTTTATAATATTATCATAAAAATATAACGTTATTTTATTCGCAACTACTATATTGTTTAAAATTAAAGTACGATATATATATGAATAAGGGATCTGATAAGAAAGATACAAATAAAAAATGAGAATATGATGTGCAATTGATTAATCAAAATGTATTTAAATGCATAAAAAAATTAATTGTTAAGCTACAGTTTCTCTTTGTATACCCGCCTCTAAATTTTCTACTGTTTTTGTACCGAATTAAGCTTCGGTCAGCAAGCGTGTATCAGCTATGCAACGAACCGAGAGAAAGGCAAGGGAAAAGTTGATGAGGCTGAAAAAAGAAAGAGAGGGACCTCCAGTCGTTGGCTATATCAACTCCTACGCTTCTTTCGCCCTCACACGCACCACTATTTTCGCGATTCCGTGCAAAATTTGCTGCCGTTTTGCACATTACATCGTCGCTTTTATGTCTATATTTGCCGATCACAGCTATATGCGTATATGTGCGCGTTCACGTGTACACGTATTCACGCACACATTTACATGCAGCGCGGAGCGGGTTCATTTTAAATAAACGTATAAACGGGAGTGGCGAATGTAAATATAAGCTCTCAGCATCTCATCATTCATGATACGGTATTACTTATATTAAGTAGGATCAAATTAATAAAATCAAATCTGTTGGAATATTTATGTCCAAGTTAATAGGAATAAATATTTAGTATTCTCTTGTATTATATAACTTCTACTGTCAATAAAAATTTTGTATCTCATGCGATTTTGAAAAAAAAACGTACCATTGCTAGCTTAATATTAAGGAGATCCTAAAACCGTCTATATTACCGACTAAACCATATAATTTTTGTATAACAATTACTTTTTCCTCTTTTATAGATTCGAAAATCCTTTTCTAAGATTAAAGTATACGTACGTATTATTGTGTCTGTAAGGTGGAATTTATGTCGAAAACGACAAAAAATTTCGACATTGATATCTTCTTTATCATTTCTTACTTACAATTAGTCCAATATGGCGCTCTAGAGCTGTCCTGTCACATCGTGACATTTACTTCATATAAAAGCTGTGCAATGTGTATTTACGAAATAGTAGTCCATAGACTAGTAGTTTGCATGAAGAAACAACGTGAAATTTTTAGAATTGGACTTAGACGTTATTGTAATACGAAAATTTATTTATGTGCATGATATTGATGTAGTAATATGTAGTGATGTGTCAGTGACACGTAAATCGTCGGTGTGTAAGTCCAACTTGTACTATGACCAATCTATAGGATCCCCTTAATATATACTATAGGATCCCCTTAAGTAAGCAGAACTACATGAGAAAAAAGAAAACAAAGAAATGTAAAGAACTTAATTTATACTAATACAAAAAAAAGTTAATATATTGATCCATTTCTCACGAAACAACTACTAATTGAACTGAACTCAACTCTGTCAGGCTCAAGAGTAAAGTACTTTTTTCGTCATGAGCGGAAGTAGTTGCTATTTCCACATTCGAAGCTCTAGAAATTTGCACCGCCAAAATGTAGTTTCAAATTTTCTAGAATTATTTGCTCTCAAAACATCTCGATCCCGAGTTTATTGTTCATTGTTTAAATGACAAAACTTCATCAGAAATATGGCAGTGCTAGCGCATATACAAAAGTAAAGTACATTAAAGCAATTAATTGCTGTGAAATTAATTTTGATGCTAAAATATTCCTAGAATTATTTTCTCTTGAAATATCCCGATCCGTAGTTTATCGCTCATAATTTAAATTAAAAAATGCAAGAGTGTAGCGATGCTAACGCACGTACAAGAGTAAAGTATATTAAAGCAATTAATTGCTGCGCTAGTTTTGGTCTTAAATGTTTTTAAAATTATTTACTCTTAAAATATTCCGATCTCGAGTTTGCAACTCATTTACATGAAAGAAGTTCATCAGAAGTGTGACGATGCCAGCGCACATAGTAAAATATATTAAAATAAATCATTGCTGAACTAACTTTGATCCTAAATGTTTCTAAAATTATTTGCGCTGCAAATATTTCGATCGCGAGTTTATTGCACATTATTTAAATAAAAAAATTTCGTAAAAAATATAGTGGTGTTAGTGTCCATATGGCAAACGAAAATCTACGAGTGGTATCATTTCAAACTCGTTTCTTTAAAATTCGAACCGAAAACGTACTTTTTGTTGTGTGAAGTTGCCCCCCTCCCCAGCATTTATTAGTTAATAACTTTATAACCAAGAGTGTGCAAACGAAAATTCGATCAGTTTCGAAATGTGCAAATGAAAATCTGTCGACTAATGTCATTTTTAATACAGTAACCGTAATCTGAAGCTATCTGCGAAGTCGAAGTCGACCTCGAAACTTTAATTGTTAATAACTTTTTAATTAAAAAAGATGTGCAAATGGAAAATTATCTTGTTTCCGAATGTGCAAACAAAAATCTATTGATAAATCTTTAAATTTTCTAATTTGCTCGCATTTGGGAAGCTGGTGTGAAGTTAACCTCTCTTAAAATTGTTTTTTAAATAACTTTTTTACTAGAGGTGTGCAAACGAAAATTCGAAATGTGCATACATGTGCAAACGATGACCAATCGAATGAGCTATAGAAACTTTTTTTTAATGTTGGAAGACTAACTTCACGACGGTCCGAGTTGTGGACAGTTCTGACCTAAAGTATAGGATTGCAACATTTATATTTTATGTAATAGTTTTTTTTTTTAAATACACGAACAACTAGTGTCAGATTTTTATATAAATACTCTATATCTTATTGTTTTAAAAACATCATAAATGTGCATAATAATATTTCTTGTGAAAAGCAAAAAAATTTTTTATCTCGCGTTTATTCTTTTTATCCCGTTTTTATATCGCGACATAAAGAATTCTTGAGATGTAACTTGAAATGTAACAACTGATGAATCTTACAATTATTACATGTAATTATATAATACGTATTATATAAGTCAACACTATATGATTATATGTATGATTATCCTGTAAAGATATTTTATAATACGTCTACTATAAATACAATATTCCTGATAAAGAGTAAAACAATTTTTCTTTAATGAAACGTTGAAAGATAATAATATTTTATCAGCGACTAATATCACAAGTTTATCTCATGACATTACGCTTTTTATGAAGTCAATAGAATAAAATTTTGCAAATTCTTCAGATAAACTTTACTCATATAAAATAGACAAAAATTTGATAGAACCTTTGATTTGATTAAATTCGAATATTTTCTGATTTTATAAACGTAAATCTCTAATTTCACAAGTATTTTTTAAAGATGTTTCGAATTTGTTTAAAAAGAAGATTTTATTTCGATTTCATGTGTTTATCGATTGCAAATATACATATATATTGCGAAATTTTAATAATGGGATGCCAACTTCACAGAGGCATCGAATTTGTGGAAAACTTCAATATTGCGTACTCGCAGATCCGCTTAACCCAATTAAATTGCACATCTCAACATGCTACTAATTGGTCCAATAATATAATCTGCGTTTTGTGTACAAACATATTGTTAGTTATATGAAATTAATAATATTACTACACGAGTTGTGTACGAAATTAATTCTATTACCTTGTCTGTTTTGTATAATAACAAATAAAAGTCAATCTATAATTAAAATAAAATGTAAGTAGTAATTCTTTTATCAAGTATAAAATATGATTTTTTTTTTGCAATACGTTGTCCTATAATTAGCTAATGTTAAAACCCGTTTTAAATCAAAATAATAAAGAATATATAATTATTAGCACGTTTGCACTTTCAAATGTACAGATATACTGATTAATTTGGAATGTTATAACATCGAGGTTAAATAAGTAAATTGTAAAGGCCATCACGTACAAAAATTTTAGTCGTAATCGCAAAGCCGTAAACAAATCGATCAATAACGATTAAAATTGCGATCTCATGTTTTAAGAGGCTAAATTATGATTAGTCAATATGTTTACGGCTTTATGATTACGACTAAACTTTTTTTACGTATGATGGCTTAAATGTACACTGCGTACTGTAATGATATTTCGATACGACGGAAAATATTATTTATGACTTTTCGGCTGGATAAGGTTATCAAGATATTAATCATCCATGACCAGCGCAAATGTTAAACGACTTGTTTTCATATGCGTGAGGACGCATGCGAGAGAACCTTTAAGAACGTAATGGCGAAATATTCCTATTTCCAATTCTACGCGTGAACGTTTGATTCGATAAATAAATGATCGTCATTGTTCCCGTCGCGCGTCGTGTCGCACGATGCAACTCGTGCGTAAATCTTTCTCGATGCTCGTGCCGTGTCGTTTTCGTTCGTTGACCGCTGCACTGAACGACGGCATTCTCTATGCGATGTGACGTCTGGAATAGACAGATTGAGCCGAATCGTTCGATAGCCACGTCACGGATATAGCCGCTCTTCTATTCATTCAGTATAAAAATGCTGATTCTCTTTACATTCGACGGTAACCAGCGTAAGTCACCACGCCATCATGTTTTGTTTCTTTTCATTGAAACTCGATATATTTTCAGACGTAAAAATTTCTCTTCATATGCATTTGCGCGAATAAAAATTATATAAGGTTTGTTCGCATCGCATGCTACAACAAGCTTTAACATGGTTCTATAGTTCAAAGCTTCTAGTCATTCCAACGAACACGTTGGAGTAAGTAGATAGATGTTATATGGTAGGAGCATGTTGGAGCGGACAAACACATATACAGGGTGTCTTATTTTAAATAATGCATTAAGATTTCTTAAAAATTATGGTAGAGGAAAAAATATTTCAAACAAAAGTTGTACCATTGATTTGATCCTGGGTGATGTTGATCAGATCAAGGTTACTTTGAATTTTTTAAATGGAACCTCCCACTTTCATTATATATTCTCGTAGCTTATCTTGAGAGCTTTTTAAAACAATATAATAAAATATTTTTTCACTAAAAGTACTAATCGAGATGCGCAAAAAAAAATATTTTTAATAAGTAAAATTGTTACTCCATTTGATGTACAGATATCTTGAGAACTCATTGAACGTTTCGACTCTCTTTGGAGTCTTCTTCAGCAATATTCTTATTCTATATTAGATTTCGCGAACAGACAAGGTAGAGTCATAAAAAAATAGCCTAAATTTAAATAAATATTTATTTGATACAAAAAACATTAATTTGATTTAACAATCACTTCTTTTGTTAAGTAAATATTTATTTATTGTAAGTAAATGTTTAGTTGGCAATATTTAAATAAATATTTATTTAAATTTAGGCTATTTTTTTCTTAGTGTGGCAAGACCAAACGAGCAGAATCGAAAAAGACTTCTGAACTATTTAGTGCTCATTTTGTGCTAATTTGTGCTACAAACTATAACTTTGTATTACATACTATTTAGAAAAACCTTGTGGTTTTGCTAACTTAATATGAAGCTAGCGAGACCATATAAAAAAAGAAAAAAAAGAAAACGGAGAAAGAAATGCAAAGAACTGAATTTGTACTAATTTATAATATCAAAAAAGTTAACATATTGATCCATTTCTCAAGAATCAACTCCGAAATCAACTCCTAATTGAACACAACATTATTGAGCTCAAGAGTAAATTATCCTTCGCCACGAGTAAAATCAGTCGCTACTTCCGTAATAGAAGCGTTATAATTCGTGCCAAAATATGAAGTTTCAGATTTTGTACCGCCATTCTTTCGGAAACTACCCTCCCCCTCCCGATTCCTATTAAATTCAAGGGTAAAGTATCCAGTCGGGGGTAGTTTCGAAAGAACGAACGGCGGAGCCATAAAATCTAAAACTTCGAACAAAAAATCGTAAACTTCTTATAAGTAAAATTTTGAATGAATCAATTAAATCAATTTGTACCTTTATAAAACAGTGTTTGGTGTGTGTGCGTGTGTGTGTGCACGCGCGCGCGCGTGCATGTGTAAGGATAATAAAAAAAACAAATTTAAAAGTATAAATCTGAGAAAAATGTAACTATCACACAATTGTATTTTACTACTCAATCTCTTTTGCGATTTGCATATCGAATTATACACAGATGTAACAATTTTCCTCCAAACATTCGAAACAGAGAATAACAAATGAATAATAATGTAACGTCTAAAAAATTATATGACTAGTTCTTTGTATAATCTTCCACACACATAAAAAAGAAATTAATTAACTACCATTTCTACTGTCAAATATTAATATCTACGAGTATTAAAGCGCAATTAGAATATATTAGTACTAACAATTATCTCAGATGCATTTATTAAAATTAATTTGAATCGTAAAGAGGTTTATCTTAAATCTCTCAGAAGATAAACACAAGATAAACTTCACTTTTCGTAAGCTTAAGGTGATTCTTTAGTAAATCGAGTTACCATACAAATGCCTACTTTCTTTATATAATGAAGTTTAAGTGCTGAACTTGATGCGTGCAAAATTCTACAGTAAGTTAACGACGATGAAATGAGAGAAAAATAATTGAAAATGAAACTTTTAACGTATAACTCAGTGACAGGTAAATATTGGAGACGTTTCTATGACTAACTGCACACACAAATGTTTTCATAGATTTTTCTAAAAAAAACATTATAACAGTTTAAAAAATTATGTACTGTAATGGTCACAAAACAGTAATGGGTCAACGCCCATTGTGAAAAGATATATTTACATGCATAAACTCGCATACAAATTTAACTTCGGAAAGTAAACATAACGTCACCTTGTTTTCGTTTGGTGAAAATTGCATATCATCGTATGTTTCACATACTTTTTCATACTAATATTTCATTAAGGTACACACGTAGTTCAAATATTTTAACCAAATTATGCAGACATTTGTGATTTTAGGTGAGCCCTGGTGAGACACCCCAAATTTTCGGCACTTTACTAAAGAACCACCTTAATTTTAACCAAAATACATAATTATAACATCATCAGTATTCTCTATTGTTTTATATCCATTTTATAAAATCAATCAGTTTGACTTATTTAATAAATAATCGACTGTCACGCATCTACTATCAACGACGCATAAGCGAGCGATCGACTTCGAATGTGGGCGTCGCATACAACAGGTGTTTCCTGCGTGCGGAATGTTTTCCAGCTACCCGAGAGGGCAGCCTCGCTCTCTCTCTCTCTCTCGCTCTCGCTCTCTCTCTCTCTTTCTTTCTCTCCCATCGACTCTCTCTCGCGATCAGATCGTCGCAGGTGTACGTCGTGTTTACGCTTCCAACACGTGTATTCCTGACACACGTTATTTAATGACAACCGCGATTCTCTCTGTATAATTTTCACGCTATATACATATATATATATACACAAACGATTTTTTTATTGAACGAATTAAAGCTCGAAAATCGATCGATCGGTTGGAACGTGAATGCATCGCACGTTGCATCGTTGTAAACCTTTCAGCACTCGCGAGGCATCGCCCGTCTTCCCACGGAAAAGATTGAAAAGAAGCGTATTATCGCAGCATGCAAAACAGAAACGCCCTGCAGTCTGTTTTCGTCGATGAAATTCATTAATATTGGATGCCACGAGCTATATGATAAAAGCGTACCACGGAAAGAGAGAGAGAGAGAGAGAGAGAGAGAGAGGGAGAAGAGGGAGAGAGGGGAAGGAGGGAGGAGCGGAGAGAGCGAGAGAGAGAGAGAGAAGGAAGGAAAAGAGAGAGAGGTGGGGAGATGCGTCTTCGCTTTTGCTGGCTTTGTACGATGCATACTGTCAACTGTATCTATCGAGCGAAAGATACTCGCGCCCCGGAATGCACAGCGGCGCAAAAAGACGTGGGTTGCACGGAGCGCGCGCACATTATCGGAACACGCAGACAGGAACGTGAGGAAGACGATCCGTTATAGAATCTCGGCTCACTCCGCTTATCCACCAGCGACTAGACCCGCCGCCGCTCCGCTCGTTACGACATCGCGCCTCGCGAAATCGCGG
>NW_017257470.1:620336-639896 GCF_001594055.1 Mycetomoellerius zeteki | reverse complement strand
CAGCCACAATCGCGTTCCCAAACGATCGTGGAAAAAAAAGAAAAAAATAGAAAGAGGACACAGTTTTTTCCATTTACCTCTCATGCGGGGTGTCCGATCCGGATCCGTTCCCGTAGTCCTCCGCCAGGCGATTCGGATGCTGCTACCAACACGTACGAGAAAAGTGGAAAAGGAGAGAGAGAGAAAGAGAGAGGAAATAAAGAGAGAGGGGGAGAGATAGATCCGACGACACTCGAAGTCACCATAGGTCGTGTCCAATGTTCCCCGTCCTCTCTTACAGCGACTCAAACTATTCCGCACCGCACAATCTCACACACGATCGATCACGGGCCGATAACGATTGCGGGCAACGACGACGTTACACCGCGACGTGTAAGCGCGTGTAAGCGCGCGTAAGCGCGATAGTGTGCGGATGCACCGCCGCGGTTACACCGATGGCGAACGATGACGCGCTCGCGGCGACGATCGCTGGCACGCGGGACGAAGGTCGCATCGGCAGGCACGAGAACGGAGTCAACGGAGCGATCGAGGAACAAACTGCGGCGGCAAAGAGATACACACCACACGATACGCAAAGGGATACTACCGTGCATCGCGCGTCGCGCGGCCGTCGCGGCCGCGTCGTAGTCACACACGTCGCACCTCTCTTCTCTCTCACGCCTCTCGCCTCGCGCGCGTTCGCGACCTCCGCGCCGCCACGCGGCCGTTGTCGCAGATTCGATTATTTATAGACACTCAGCATTGTTGTATCCACGCGTTCCCTCACGCCTCAGGATCGTCTCTCGCGACGCCGGTGCCATGCCGCGAGCAAACTCCACTTTCGTTTCGCATTGTAACACGTAACGCGTTACAATAGTCCGGGGATATCGCAAGATTGGCAAGTAAAGAATTACCGCTAATAATATCGTACAACGCTGATCTAATCAATTTCCGAATAAAAAATTATTCCATCTTATTATTTACAGTTGTACTTAGACTATACAAATAATTATAGATTTCTTTGTACAATTTTCAAAATGTAATAAAAGTTTGGATAAACTTAAATTCTGAAATTTATGTAATTATTACAAAAAAAACTTGAGTTAAATTTTCCTAGTTGTTACAATGTGACATTTATTATGTCACATTGTAACAACTAGGAAAATTTAACTCAAGTTTTTTTTGTAATAATTACATAAATTTCAGAATTTAAGTTTTCCTAGTTGTTACAATGTGACATAATAAATGTCACATTGTAACAACTAGGAAATACAATGTGATTTATTATTCATTATAATTAATTCTTTAATAACATTTATTGATAATTACAAATGAAGTAATAATTTAATAGAGTCCTATGTTATGAAAATTTTATATTGCATCTTAACTAATGCATTTGATTGTCTATATAGAGAATATCTATAATTTACTTTAACGACCGAATTTGACGTAGGATTCGATTATTAATAAAATATATAATTATGCATTATATACTACATATCAGGCGTAAGAGTTTATTGTATACGTCTTTGACATTATTCTCAAAATAGAGCTTCTTGTCTTTCGTTGCGGATATACATGGATACGCGGGTGAAATAGATAATTGCGGATATTCGCGACACGTGTCGAACGCATATAAAACGTTCCGGGCAAATGACACAAACCGATTGAACCGGGACGCGATGCAAACGTGTGGCGCAAACGTGCATTACGATGACGTGGGTGGTGGTTCACTTCGTACGTCATTCTATTCAACATCGTTTCCTCGTCATAAATAGATGAGCCTGATTAATCACCAGGGAGCTAGTCTTATTACGAGCTTGAAAAATCGATATTTTTCTTGCAGTTGATATTTATATCTTGATCAGTTATATCGCAATTACGTCTACCCACGTGAGAGAGGTGATATATCCAACGCTACCATATAGAATAGTCATTAAATGTCTAAATGCCTCGCGCAATATTTAACATTCGTATTTAAATGAATATATGGCTGAGTATACGCGCGGTATCTTTCGAAAATGTAGTTTTTTATTTTGCAGGATTGCATCGAGAGAAAACTAAATTTTTCTGTAATTTTACAATTAATTATCTAAACACAGATTAATTGTAATTATATCCATTAATTAATCCATGTAAAATAAATAATTCAAGTGCATTTGTGTACTTATTTCTTATTGTTAGTATTTAAGTGTTTTGCTCAAATTTTAAAAAAGATTTAATAACTAGAATTTCGGTCAAAGTAAATATAATAAAAGTCTCAAAAGATCTGTAAATTACACAGAAGGCCAGTTTCTCTATGACAAATGTACGATAATCTGAATGGATTAAAAATGTATTACATCGCTATCGGAAGTCCGTGGGCGCTGTGGTAAACTACTACCGGAAGTTGTATCTTATCGCCAGCCCTTTGTTTTCTACGCCTTAATTCAACGAAATCGTAATAATCACAGATTACGCTTATCAAATTGTATGGTCATGCTACGAGGAAGAAAAAAGAACACACGTAGTCGTATCGCGTCGTTCATTCAGACTTCTGATCAAACTAGATAAATAGAAATTCTATGTTATAAATGTATTTTTGTCTGAATAAATTCTGTAGATATAAAAAAGAATTATTTATTGATAGATACTTTATAAGCTGTCTCACAAGATTTATGATCTCAGAATTTTAATAAAAACGTTTTAATAAATTTAAGATTAATATTTGTATAGCGATTACATAATAAAACATTATTCTTGTAAAAGAATATATGTATATCTGGACGTTATATATTTTACAAATTTAATCTAAAATATAATTATCAAAGAATTTAATTTCTCATTAAAAAATTATATATATATATATATAATAAAAATAATATGTTCTTCCAAAAATACTTATCAAAGTTTTGATCTTTTATAAAAATTGCAGAATTTTGAAAAATTGAGTTTATTAGAATTTCATATAAATCATATCTAGCTATTTTATAAATTTGATTGGAATGGGAATCACATTTTATCAATATTTCCTTGATCACGTTATCGATAAATCATGAAGCGAGAAATCATTATTTCGTTTATTTAGATTAACCGTACCTCTGCGCAAATTTATATTTGGTCCGAAATCGCGCTCTCTGATCACGTAATCCCGAGGGCGCAATTGCACTCCGATTTGCAGTTTGTAAAAGTTTGCTCTACGTAAAGAAATATGATTTTGGAAAGTGCTATTTTCTATAAAAAATTTAATAATATTATGTACATATTTATAAATTATATATTAAATCCATAAATTTTCTATAAAAATATGCCGATAAATAAACAGAGACCATATTTGTATACCTATAGCATAAAATTACAAAGTCAAATTTATAAAGGAGAAAATGTGGATATGAGATATGTGCTTTTTGATGCGTAAAAATGCGATAAAATTTTATGACTTCATTGTATCTTGACTACTTGTATCTTGAACCTGAAATGTATTTTTCATCGGGGAAGTACGTGTTATTTATAACGTTGTTACTTTTTATCGTTACTTTGTTATAATTATGATTTGGTAATACCAGAGTTGGAAAAGTCAATCGTTACTTGTAACGGATTGGAAAAGTCATTCGTTACTGAAAAAATTAACTCGTTATTTGAACAAGTTATTTTTACTACTTATAATAACGAATAAAGCGCGTTATAAGTAGCGAATAATGTTTTTCAGTGACAAATAACACGTGATGGTGATAAATTACTTTTTAAAGTGACTTTCCCAACCTTAACACAATCTTAGCGTTTAGTTAATTATCGTTAGACACAAAAAAATTGCAACGTCATTATCAAATCGTTATTATAAAAAGTAACGATGATAGTAATGATATTACTATACTTTCATTTCTACTATTTTTTATATGTGAAGGTAAATTACAGACTTCAGTTCAAATGACGCATCGAAATTTTTTGCATTTCTTGCCTAAATTACTTATCTTGTATATTAATATTTTTTTTACCTCCTAAATTAAATTTACCATACATATTTGAGAAATACGATTTTGTGTGACGTCCTTGCTTTGTAGACTACTACTAAGTGATTTTCTTTAAAAATCATGGATAAGGAGTGATACTTTTCTCGTAAAATATTATATAAAATAAAAGGGAAAAGTTACAATCTTCCCTCGCAACGAATTTCTTGCACGTAATATTAAGCGTTTTCGCGCTTTTGATGAGCGTATTCCTTCACGTGAATCTAATTCGATCAATAGAATTCTTTTTTTTCAGCCGAAGGCTAAAAAAAAGAGCCACCTTCCAATCACGTGTCTTCTTCCAAAAATAACAAGCAAGGTCACGCTAAGCGGGTTTTCTCTTGCCTATCATCAACCCTCACTATCGCCCGCCCTAAACTCTATATCGATCCATCGAGCTGGATATCATTAAATACATCGGCCGAATGGAGCGTAACATTTCATGCATATGTATTGTTATGTAAAAGAAGCGGCTGGAAAATTATCGATTTTATTTAAGCCGTTGAACAAAACGATCACGCATTTTCCTCGTTATAGGAAACAGAAATGTTCACGAAAACGTTAAATATAAAAAAAAATCCCAGTATTTTTACAATGTTTTATTTTACTATCTATATGATTCTGTGGAAAACTGACAATGAGATTTTGCAATTTACATGTTGAACACTTTACATCAGTTGAGAATAACTAAACTTATACAGGGTATCCTGAATTTAAATGGCCAAACTTCGGAAGCGTGTGAGGAATAGATAAACTAACAATAAGATAAAAAAAGACTTTTAGAGATATCGTTTTTGCTTCGTTTCGAAGAAAATGTAAAAAAAAGACAAAACGTAGTTTTCGTTTTTGTACTTATTTATTACTTATTTAGTCATACTTATTTTCACGTTGTCACTTGCTTACTGCATAATAAATATTGTTACATGTTGGTCTCTTGCAGTAATGCAAAATAATAACAGTTCGTGTTGCAGCATACTAATCTGGTCAACATAATGACTGATAAAACAAAGTAAAAACGAGTATATTTCTATAACACTTTTTTTCTTAGTTTATCAATTTTCTACACGCTGCCAAAGTTTTTTTGGTCATTTTAATTCAAGACTGTATAAATAAACCTTTACACTTTTGTAATCTACGATAAAAAACTTTTTGGAGAAAAAATATTTTCGAAAGAATATTTTTTTTTCATATGCTTATGAGGATAATGAAAAGCAAAATAACAAAGTAATTCCAATGTGGCATAATATGCGAATCACGTAGCGATGTATTTTTATAATTTGTACAAAAGGTGATGGAGTAAGTCAGGCGACTCTAATACATTCAGAGCCTCTCAGTTGCTTCGAACTATTTATAGCAGGTCGCTCGATATGATGTACTAACTTTATTTTTAGCTGCTTACCTAGCTACAGCCCTTTCACCCCTTAGTATGACACCATATAACAGCCGGGCACGCGAAAGCTGTTGGCACTTACCTGAAAATAAAAGTAAATCTCTTAAAATTATATGCTAAAAAAATAATACAAACATGTTTATATGTTATCAAACATCAATTAATCTTTATTGGAATACATTTTTTTACAAAGTAAATTCCAACGAATAATATCCATTTCCAATAATTTCTATTGATAATTACACAGTTATAAATATAGATATATGAAAATTAAAAAAAATTTTTTGAATACGTATGAAAAATCGTTGATAAAAAGCAGTTCATACGTACAAGATAATTTTTTATTATTAAATGTTAAATAACTTTTTAACAGAATTTATTGAGTTGCATAAAAAGTATTTAACATATTTTGCGTGGGTCGCACAGGATTATGTTTTATATTAATAGTCATTACTGAAATATCAATTCAATTTTTAGTTTTTATAAATTAACAAAGGTTATACGTATCTTCTCACAATATAATTATCATATTTTTATTATTAGGAAAAAGTCGGGATTATTTTTACATATTTGCAGCATTAAAATGTTAACTTATCGAAATTGTCGCTTTCATTTTCGGATTTGTATGTCCTCTGATTAAAATTATATCGCTTTCACGGAAAACGTGAGCTTTAGTGGAACCTGATAGAGTCACGCGGAAAACTAGACGCAAGGATTGCATCGAGCTGTTTCGATCTCAGCATGAGGTCGTCCGGAACGTATAAATATGTTCTTGAAAAAATCGACTGGTTTTAAAAAAACCGCGCATTTCTCTCTCTCTCTCTCTCTCTCGTCGTGGACATCTTGTTGTGGACGAATATCGAAATGGCTCGTGTTTCTGAACTGTTACTTTCTATGTGGAATAAAAAAAATAAAAATATACTTATTTACAGCTAATTTTTTATTTTTATCTATTCTATCTATTGCTTCCAAGCAAAGCAAAATAAAGAACCTAACAAAAAATATCTAACGAAAAAAATTCATACATTGAGAAAAAAATTATTTGTATGTAGTTAATACAGATTTTTATACACAATTCGACATTTAGATTGCGAACCTTGATTGGATACTTGATTACCGCCTAAGTGGTAAGTGTTTTCGCATCTTGGGGCCTAGTTAAATAACTATCGGATACCGAATTGATACAGAAGCATACGATTTTATATATATAGCTCAACGTTAGCGTATTGGGTTTATTACTCCAAAATGTTAGGTTCGAATCCTGTCCGTGAAGCGTTTTCGAAAATTATGAAATTGTAAAAGCTATTGTAATTCATAAAATATATGCAAAACATTGTATATAAAATCGTTGACATAGTAAAATACCATTTTAAAAAAATGCAAAATTTATTTAGTAACCTAGATGAACATAAACTTATTTCTTTTTATTTAAAAAAACTATTTTTTATTAAAAAATTATTTATTTAATCAAAAAATATTTTTCTTATTAAAATTATAATTTTTGAAATAAATATTGATATTTCTTAAATTAAATTTAAAATTTTTCTATTACAAAGAAATGTTTTACTTTGTTTTTACATTATCATGTTTTAATTTACATAATATTCACTGCAAGATTCAAATAAATATTATCGTTGCTCGCGCGTATTTAAAGAAATTATTTTTTCTAATCAATTGAAACTTTTTTTAAATTAATATTTTTTTCTAGTGATCACTCTTTATTTATAGAAAAATATTTTTTTATTTTCTCTCTTTTCCTCTGTAATAAACGAAATATTTAATATTATTTATCATTTCAAGAAAAATTAAATAAAAAATAATACATCTTAAATATTTACTTTTATTTATTTGTATATATATAATTCGTGTTATTTTTAAGGCAATGTTTAAAAACAGAAATCTTTCTCCCTCTATTTCTCTCTCTCTCTCTCTCTCTCTCTCTCTCAACATGTATGTTTTCTCTAAATAATATGCGACGTCTAGATTGACAAAACTAATTGTGTAGAATACATAACGGAGTAGAGTAATAGCATACAATATATTGCTTGAAGAGAGAACAGTTTGGCTAGATGGGTACTCCTTAGTAATAATACAACGTACGCGCATGTGTGTACTTATACGAAAATAGTGACTGAATCGTTCGAAAATATCGACTGCTAAAAATATGGACAAAAATAAACGTCCACACGTGTAAAAACACGCATTAATATTCGCCGCTTGTCCAACGAGCAGTCAGCCGACGTTTCCATGCCACTATACAATGAAAAAAAAAAGACTAAGAGCGGGTGGTAGATAAAGACAGATATATGAAAGTCGACGAGAGAACGGGATAGAAATAGGGCAGTGGAAAGAAGGGAAGAGAGACAGATACAAAGTATGACTATTAAATAACGGGACTGGTATGAAAAGTGTACTTTATTTTTAAAATCTGACAATTTAAATATAATCCTTTTCAATATATATATGTATTATATATATATATACATATACACTCTCCATCTCTATTTACACACTTCTGCATACTGTCTTCCATTGTTCGAAACAATGTTGAAGTCAGCTGTTAGGCTCTTCAGTAGGGGTCCACCGTTTTCTTCTTCATCTCTTCTATGGACTGAAAATGGATTCCCTTCAATGCACTTTTTATTTCTGGAAATAGATAAAAGTCACAAGGCGCCAAATTATGCGAAAACGGGGAGTTTTTTTCAATTTTACCAGGAATTTCAAATTAATGGTTGCTCGGTTTTTAAGCTCGACATGGTTCCAGCGAACAAAACAGCATCTGCTTCTAACAATACGTAAACGCAAACTAAACAACGCAATTAAAAAAAGTAGTTTCATTCGATTTAGGAGACTTCAAAGTCACAAATTACCTGCAACTATCTATTGTACTTTGAGTGACTTACTTAATATTTATGGTGGCCAGTCCCGTTATTTAATAGCCACACTTCGTATATATTTCAAATTTTCTCTTTTTATATATGTATATATATATGTGTGTATATATATATATATATAGAAAGAGAAAATTTTAAAATCTAACATTGGTCGACAAAGCGCGATGGATGGGACGAAGTGGATGAAGGATGAAGCGTGAGAAGATGCGAGAAAAGACGATAAAGTACAGTGAGCCTTGCTCGTGGATCTTTAAACGAATTTTCTTTCATCGTACCGATACCCGGTGTCTTGAACAAAAATAATTTCGGACGTGTCCTAAATTCCTCGAGCTGTTTTCTAAGAGATGAGTGAGAAAAAGAGAGAGAAAGAGAGAGAGATTACTGAATTAGGAGAGATCGAGATTCGTTGGCACAAGAGGCAACTTGGCATTGAGTTCCGTTTATGTATTTACGACAAAAGAACAAGTCTCCCCTATTACAATAAAAAAAAGAGAAATTTTTGCATTCACTGTATGTATTTGTCATTGAGGAATATTACTACCTCGATGATCTAACTGTAAGGACGCTCACCCGGAAAACGAAAGATCCAGGTTTGGCCCCGGCCAAGATAATATCTTTTGCAATAAAATTATTTATAAAGGTATAATTATATATACAAGTTTGATGCTTATCAGCATCATACTAATATCTTCTAAGATACCTATAAGTATCAATATTATTAAATTGCTTGTCAATTTAATTTGTGATATTACTGTTTTATTAGAATTGTGTTTCAAGAGTGAAAATTAAATTCGCGATGCGCAGTTTGCAGAATTGGAGTATATAAATTCATACGAAATTATTTAACTATTAAAGATCAACTTGACCGTTTAGGACTTTTATTTCCGATTTGTTATTTTATGTTCCGACATATAAGAACAAAAATTAAAAAATTAATCTATTTAAAAGTAAATATTTTGAAATTATTTCATAATCTTCATCAGTAATAAGACAAACGTAAGACGTCATATTCTCTTGGTCTCTCGCGCATCTATCCGGTCTCTATAACGACCGTCAGCGCCGTCATCGTCGTAGGTTAACAGGTAGGGACCGTTTCGCCACTCTGTTGTTCGTTCGATCTGTCAACCAGGGAAGTACGAGAGGAGGGGAGGCGAGGAGAGCCAGGGCTATTTATAACTTCATAGGTCTTTCGTAGTGGATCAAGTGGGACGAGGCTGCGCGATAACCAACGGGCGGTGGTAGCGACCAGGAAGATGGAAACATGTCAGGGGTGGCGTTTGTGGGATCCGAGGGAGATGGCAGTAAGGATTCTGCGAGAAAACGATAAAATAAGAAGAAAGGCGGTGAAAGAGGGAGACGAGGTAGGAAGTGATGAAGGTAAAGATGAAAAGAAAGAATGAAGGACAAAGAGAAAGCGAGAGACGAGGAGAGATGATAATCGCTATAAATAGAACCGGCACTCAGCCCATAGACTCTTCTAGGGTGACTTTTGCTCAAGAAAAAGGAGGGGAAGGAACAGAGAGAGAGAGAGAGAGAGAGAGAGAGAGAGAGAGAGAGAGACAATATGGACTTCCACAATGCTATTAGGCTAGGTTATTGGTTTGCCTTCTCTCTCTCTCTCTCTCTCCCCTCCCTCCTCTCCTCTCCCACCCCCTTCCTTTCTATCTCCCTTCTGCCTCTCTCTTGAGTCAGGCGCCACCGGTTGTGAATCTGGGTTATGTTTACTGCCCCCTTCTCAACTTCTCAACCCCCTTGTCAGCTTGTGCCGGAGACCGCGCACGCGACAGCGCCGCTGCCACTTTCCTCGCGAAAGTGTTACCACGACATGCGAGAATCTCGACTTTTTGGTTGTATTTCCCAGCGCAAAAATCACTGATGAGTAAAAATTACAGTTAGAACATTTTTTTGAAAATTTGTCGATATTTTTTTCTGAATACTAATCTCTGAATCAGATAATTCGCAATACATACTTTTGCAATTACACGTATCAAGGAATGGAAGTAACAAGTTACTTGCAACGTTATTACTTTCTTTATCGTTACTCTGTTATAATAACGATTTGGCAATGACGAATTTTTTTATGACTGTAATTATTCAGAATCAACCTTTTAAAAAATCAATGACCTTGACAACATATGTCAAGGTCATTGATTTTTTTAAGGAGTTAACGTTATGTGAATATTTACCTATATTCGTATTAAAAGATATCTTTACCGTAGGTATAATTTTAATATTTATATTTTCTTATTACAAATATTTAAATTATTTATTAGTATCCATTATATGCCATTAATACATACCAGAGTTGGAAAATAACGCGTTACTTCAAATGCCTTTTTTCTGTCCGTAACAATTCGGCCGTTATTTTTATCGTTATTTTAGTTTTTATTGGATAGGTCGGATTGAATAGAAAACAAATAGAAAGAAACGAAAAATGTGATAAATAATTATAAATTTTAATTATAATTATAAATCAATGTTGTGTGTGTGAATCCATGTCATTATTTATAATTATAAACATAATTATAAATAATTATAAATAATTATAAATAATTATATTTAACATTTCAAATAATAATATCGCACTAATTTATTGAACATTTAAACTTTAAAGTCATAAAACTTGTAAATAAGTCGTAATATCAGATAGAAAGAAGTCAATTTGGCTTAAACGGTCCTTCTAGGTAAATAATTAAATAAAAATTCCATCTTATATGTATAATTGAAAAAATTTTTACTATAATTATAAACATAAAAACCGATGAAAAGTTACAAAAGGATATCATGTGAAAGCAAAATTGAAAAAGTTATATAGCAGTTTGAATTTTGTAAGGACTTAAATTAGTTATGTACCTCAGTCCTAGTATTACTAATTATTAAGACAAAATTTATACTCATCACATTAAATTACAGAAATATATAAATATTTAATTATTACTTTTATACACATAAAATTTGTAAAATAAAAATCATCAGAGGGGCAACGCATTTTGCTAATAGAAAGAATAGTTAATTTGTAATGTAATGCAAGAAATAATTCTAAAATTTCCAATACATATCAATAGAATTGGCATTATATTTTATTAAAAGTAAATTATTTATTAAAAGTAAATTATTTGTTAAAATTCTTAAAAAATAACAATATTAATAAATATTTTTCAGAAAATATATATAAAGAGAAAATGAATTTAAAATGAAAATTATCTTTTCACAAAATTATGAAACATCAAGCCCAATACGTAAAGATTCGCCTCATTGCAAAAGAAATAAAACGAGAATAAATGCAAAAATAAAGCTGTGTCGAAAAAGAAACATCGACGGAATGAACTTTGATTACCGATCTTTCCACCATGAAAGGAACGATCACTTTGATCAGTGGCCGGCAGCACCAAAGTAAATACACGATATAATATGCCGAGATCAAAGTAACCATTGCTGCTAACGATAAAAGTCTAATCAAATTAAGACGAAATCATGTCATAATCCAAAAAAGCCATTTCCATCATTGACAATTCAATGCATTTCATGATTTGTACGTATATACGATGACCATAATTTATCGAATTTTATGTCGCCAGTTTATATTTCTACATTCTATTTTGTATTCAAATAAAAGTCTATTTTGTATTTAATCAAATTCTCAAATAACATCGAGAAGCATAGTGGAATAATTTTAATTAACTTTTCGCATTATCATTATACTTTGATCCAGTTTATATGAAATAAACCTTTTGCAACGGATGTATCTATCACTAAGCAGTATAACAAAAAACTGATGGCGAAAAAATGATATTAATAATAATAAATGTTACGGAATAATTTAAAACTATTTATCATGATCCCTAATCTCTGTTATATCAATTAATTGTCGGTAAAGGAAAGAGGGGTAAAATGACGAAGTGAGTACAGACGCATGCGTGCATGCGTTTTGAAAAGAGTGTGTATAAAAGTGAATAAAAGTAATACATGAAAGTGAGAAAAAAGAAATAGCATATGCTAAAGAGAAAAGGATTTTCGAATCTGTAAAAGAGGAAAAAGGTAGGATCCCTTAAGGAGATCATGAAGCTGTCTGTATTACCGACTAAACCATATAAATTTTGTATAAAAAAAAAATCTAATACCCAACAAATTACAATATTTTAGTTTACTAGAAGGTGCGAAACCAGTTAAATTCAAATTATTACACGAATTTAGAATGAAGTCGTAACAAATTCATAGGATACGACAAAAATTTTTATTTTAAATTATTAAACACACTTATTTATTAAAAACTTTTATTTTTACTTCGAATTTGTAATTACTGTTGATGAAATTTGTTAATATCTCATTGGCGCAAAATGGAAACCATTGTGTGCAATAATGATTTTATTTATACTGAGTAACCTATCAGTTGCGTCGGTTGCGAAGTTTTGGCCGAGTGGAATCAAACGGGACAGTAATTTGCCAAACGACTAACATTAGTTTTACCTCTCCGGATGTAGACGCGCTAAAGCATTGAGATTACGACTTCGTCATAAGAAGAATCGCTTGTCCACTACAAATAGGCTCGTATTAATAACTCACACTCTGTGCTAAATGTAGCCGCTTGATACCAAGCTCGAGATAATATTGTACACTGAGAGAAAAACTTTTTGGTATTTGTAACTATAATTAGATATTACTATAATTATAATTATGACTACCATAATAATTAGTAATAATAACTATATGTATAGTTCTATCAAGCAATATATTTAATTGGCAACCGAAAATTATCATAATTATAGTTATTACGAATACTATAGTAGTCATAATTATAATTATAGCAATATGTAATTATACATAGTTACAAATATACCAAAAAATATTTTTCTCAATGTATGCAATCTTTATGTGAGAAAATTTAAAAGACCATATTTAGCAATAAACGTTCTGAAGAAACTCGAATTAAAAATTAATACTTTAAAAAAAATATGATATATTGTTCTCCAAATTATGTTCAATAAATAGAATTGAAATATTTTTTATGCGATGTACACATATAATGCAAATATGACCAAATGTAATTTTACATTAAAGATTAAATATTTTAAATAAAAATAATTAAATAATAAATATTAGAGTATTAAATTTTTTTCTTAAGAAAAATTCGACTTTTTATAAAATTTGTGATTAAACCCCAAGTCCTTTCTGTTAAGGCATACCTCCTGTATGTATTTATCATCACTTGAAAGAATAAATGTCCAGCACCATCGCTTTGAAGTATTTCGTAGCTTAAAAATTTTCCATCTGCTGTCCTGATAAGAATTAAATTTATCGAAACGTCCTACTTGGACAAGATTTAGAAGTATGATTTTGCTACGAATTGCATTAATGAATAATAAAAATGACAAAGGGGAAAGGGGACTATGACTATATTTTTTATTGTGATGTATCGGAAGCATTTGATGCAAACGCCGATGAAAAATGCAGCAAAGAACAGCGCGGGATGAGTAATGAGTAATCGATGACAACATTGGTTGGTGTAGCAACGGCCGCATGGACGAAAATAGAAACGTTCATGTACGCGATCGATCGGCGTGTTTTTCAGGCTGCGCTTTTACTGTGAATTCAAATTTTCACAAGTGAATGTCTTAGCGATCATTTTTAATATTACGAGCAAATGCATCGAGAATAATTTTTGTAAATGTATACATGTATTGCTCGCATGATTTGCATAAAAACTCTATACGGGACAGCTGCAAACTGTAGCGGTGTATATTTATAATATACCTTTTTGGTTCTTATTGTATCGTTCATTAGAATCATTTGCGATAAGTTTTATTCAGTTTAAACCTGCATGTTATAATTTTCTTTAAGATCTTTTGCGGAACTGCGAGATGAGAATTTCTTTTTTGCCAGTCACATGTATAAAAACGGAAACTTAATTTCTTCGATCTCGACTTGACGCGAAAGAAATTTTTTAATAGATAAAAAATTGTCACGCGGAAGATTCTGGTACGATAAATAAAGAATATATATTTTGACATATGTGAGAC
Organism: Mycetomoellerius zeteki; assembly: GCF_001594055.1. Lineage (NCBI taxonomy): Eukaryota > Metazoa > Arthropoda > Insecta > Hymenoptera > Formicidae > Mycetomoellerius > Mycetomoellerius zeteki. The sequence continues at coordinate 625,630 of NW_017257470.1, read as the reverse complement.
TTTCGCGTGCTATTTATGTTGATGAAACTTTTGCTAATCTATGAATTACGGCAAAATATCAATCTTGTCTAATGCACGCACGCGCGCGAGCGGTTACAGATCGTATAAAAGAATCGATACTGAAGGATGCTGCGCAACTTTCTCGCGCGTATTTCATCGACAATGAGAACGAAAATGAACGAATGGACGCGGGATGGTATACAGCAACGGATGAGCATTACTGGCACCACCCACACACGAGCATGGTAGTCCGTAGCAAAATTAGCGCGGGCACAATGCGAACCCGCCTTCGCTCGAGAAAATAGAATTGGCAGGTTATCAAAACCGAGTCTTGAATAGATTTGTACTATATAGATCCTCCTTCGCCCTCTGTTCTCCCTCGCTCGTACGCTCGTTTAGGCATCGTCTCCTGTCTCGACCACCCCTCGTGTATGCGGCCTTTATGTGACGTAATATGTCCTCGCGTTGTTGCACTCGTTATGCGCGCTGAATTAACATCAAAATCGAGCGAAAAAATATTCTAAATTGATGCGCGAACAAAACGAAGCGATAATTGTTCCACACGATGAGAAATTTTAGCGTTAAGTGAAAATTTATTTTTTATCAACACTCTTCTATATAAAATATGTTTAATAATGAGTAGAAAAGTTAGAATTAAAATAATAAAAAGGGAATGAGAGCAGAATCCGCTTAATTTTCATGTACCTAATAATATGTGCAAAAAAAATGACGGAATAGCCTATATTAATTTTTTCGATCTTGTTATTTCTCTTTTACACGATCCGTGCAATTCCTGGGTAAATCTAGCAACAATAAACAAAAGTATTCACTTAAACTTTAACTCAAATGGACAATTATTAACGATTGAAAATTCGACTGAAACAAGTTAGCGTGAAACACAAAAATTCAACGGAGCGGCATTCCGTGGTCAGGAATATCGTCGGAGGGAACAACGACAGCTCGCGCTGCAAAGCAAGAGAGCGAAAATAAATGGAGCCGACGAAAATAAACTCGTGACTACTATTTTGTGTGTATCTCGACGGCCACGTCGTCGGTATTAATGTATACGCTAATGTGTACGGTCGATTGTGTGCATGCGCGCATGGTATGCGGCAAATTCGCTAATCCCACCCCAAGTTTATACGCCAGGAGCAAGCACGCTGCTCGTGTAATCGTGCCGATGCTCCGAATACTCGAGGCCATGCTGACGACTTACAGCTGAATATCATCGGTCCATCCATACCAATGCCCGATATCTTCCGCCGAGTGATATTGTGCGTACACGAATTAATTCTGCTGATTATAATGGCTTGATAATCGTTTTAATCATTTCCAAACATTAGTGCTAATGGTAACTTATTTGTATTCCATATATGTATACAAGGTGTCCCGAATTTAAATGGCCAAACTTCGGGAACGTCTAAGGGATCGATAAACTAAAAAAAAATTCTGTAGAGATTTTGCTTCGTTTTGAAAAGAAAATAAAAAAAAAACGTAGTTTTCATTTTTGTACTTATTTATTACTTATTTATTCACGTTGTTACTTGCTTTATGCAGATATTGTTAAAAATATTGGCCTCTTGCAGCAATGTGCGCATTGCATCTTACGGACAGCTCGTATTGCAGCTGAATACTGATCTGGTCAACGCAACGTAGTGACTCGCCGTTCCGGCACTCTTCTGTCTGGAAATTGGCGAGCATATTCTTACACTGCTATTATCACTGAAGTCGTACACAAAAACAATAATATTCCGCTTTGAAAACAATAATATTTCGAAAATTACGTTTTGTCTTTTTCGCGATTTTCTCCAAAACGAATAAAAAACGAGCATATTTCTAAATTTCTTTTTTTCTTAGTCTATCTACACGCTCCCGAAGTTTGGTCATTTAAATTCGAGACAACCTATACAGACTTTAGAAAATCCTTATTCAATTATATATAATATTATATAATTACATTTGTTTAATAAAATGTATGTTGTTTAAAAAAAAACATAATTGATGTAAATATTATAAACGATATCTTATATAATACATGGAATTAGATTACCTTTTCACAAAAAGCATATTTAAATCATATTACAACTGCAATGGAAAACAAAATGATTTTCAATTTGTATCATTACAGTAATTTAAAAAATTTTTATATTTTGCAAAAGTGTATATATTTAAATCAAATACATGTATATATTAATAAATGTATATATTAATGTAAAAAACTTTTCGACACTAAAGCTTGATGATGTTATCGTTATGTAACTTTTGACAGGGGTTGATCAGAATAGAAAAAAAAAGATGTAAAATTGCTATTAGATATTTAAATCTCGCTTTTTATTAATGAAAGTGCAAATGGAAATGCATACAAGAATAAGGCATAAATGATAAAAAAAAGAATAAATATGATTTTATAATTACGAAAGCTCGCTGCATTTGCGTTGCACTTTGCGAAATTGAAGTTTGTCCGACACGAGATTCTGTGATTGACAGAATGAACAGTCGATAGTATGTTTCCACGTGAGAGATATTAAGAGAATTCTATATAGAAGAAATCAAAGGTTACTCACTGGGGAATACGAGTGCTCTATCGATTTTGCCAGCTGGTTGCTCCCGTTTTTTTCAGCGATGTCTACTGTTATATGAGCATCGTGGACATAAATCGACCTACTTTTCAAAGAAAACTTATTTCTTCCATAAGTGATTGTGCGAAATTTATGCTATTATCATACTGGCGCAATCTTGTTGTCCAACAAGATGAAACACAATACGCGAAACATGTTTCGCAAATATGTATAAGTTTTCTCTCCAAACAGACGAGTTTTATATTGTGCTATTTTTGTATATGTGCGTAATCAGATCTAATTGTACCAAAAGTTTAATATTTTTTATTATTATTACTATTATTATTATTACGAAATTATAAGAAATTAATAGTGAGTTGGGTTGAACTCACGTAGTGCGCACTCTGGTACACATTAAACTATAATATACAGATTGATGTAAAAATGTATGTTTAATACATATAAATATTGTAACAGATTTAATCGCAAAATTCTCAATATACTTTATCATGCTGTTAGATAAAATATGTATTTTATAATTCGAAATATTTGTATTGCACTTTTACATTCAGGTTACAACAATCAGTATACAACAACTTTAATATGTACCAGTACGCAGTACTGGTACACAATCAAATTCACTGTACGTGAGTGAAAAGGCAAGTGAAAAGGCACAAACATTTTTCGTTAAAAACGAAAAAAGTTGAAAAATTATAGTTTTGTTATCGGCTTCTGACGTTGACTCGTAATAATATTTGCTTTATATACAAATTCTATACTTTATACGTATAAAACAATCTTGGTTTGGACTAGGAATTATATGAACAATCATTGTTGCGTTCTTAGAATTAGGCTTAGATACCTAATATAAAAGATTAGTTAGTTAGAAAATTTGTATGTATGTGTGCGTGCGATACTGATATAATAGTGTGTAATGATATGTCAATGACACGTAAATCATATGTGTGTAAGTCCTATTGAATCGGTAATACAGACAGCTTTAGGGTCCTCTTAAATCGATTTTCAAAGTCGACGTTTAGCCGACTATTAAAATAAGGTTAGGCGACTGTCGGCTTATAGTTGACTTAGGAGTTGACATAAAGTCGACTACATTGGCTAACTGACAGCCGACTATAGTTGGACATTTGTCGTTTTTAATCGACTAAAAAGTTGATATTCAGTCTAATTCAAGTCGAGACTTTAGATTTCTTCTGTCGACGGACAGCCGATTAACAGTCGACTTGGCGCTGTGTAGGTGAAAACAAAAGTTTCTTAGATTAATTTTCGACAATTAATTTTCGAGAGAGCCATTTTCCAAATCAGAGATTACTGTTCGCGCACGCTCGGTGGAGGCACGTGCGGCAAGAAAATATGTATTCGCGCCATGGGTACATCATGTACTGGAATCTTGATAGCCTTTAATCGCGTGCAACGCATATATGCGTTAATCCATCATCGAGAGACCTTGACCTTCCTGCATTGTTGTAAAGCGTCCTTTCATGATCTAATCATCGTGCAAGCCTAAACACATTTGCCTACGAAATTCTATCTCTCTCGCATTTCTTTTTGGCCGGATGTTCAGACATATTTAAGTACACGGAAACTAATAAAACCCCAGTTATAAATTTACAAACATAAAAAAACTATCCCCAAGATAATTTTATTCAAAAATACTCATTAACCTATTGGAAAGAGATAAGAGAAAAGATGGGCAGAGCTTCCTTGTCTAATGACGCGCCAATTAAGAACATCATTTTTGTGTTTTATTTAGTTGAGCCTTTAATTAGATAATTAATTTGGAATTTATGTTTCAATTACCTCTGTATTAATATTTCTTAAAGGATACATTCACTCTAAAACTTTCGCCAATGCAATTTCGTTAAATCTTGTTCTATACACTGAAAAAAAAGATTGGCTACTGCAGCAAATTAGATGGTAAAATATGGCATAGCATTTTTAATTAGTTGCAACAGTCAATTTTTGGTTGTGTTAATCTATCGGAATCCTATACTGACATTGCAGATAGGCTAACGCAACCAAAAATTGGCTGCTGCAGCCAATTAAAAATACTATGCCATATTTTATCATCTAATTTGCTGCAGCAACCAATCTTTTTTTCAGTGTATGTAATAAATATTCCGTCAATACACATTATCATATAATTAAACTTTAGAGAACCGAAAGCCGATATATGATATACTTTTAACCATTTAAGTGAATTTTGTTGAATTTTAATTCTTTACAGTACTTCAGTATCTCGTACAAATAATGATATCGAAACTTCCTGCCTGTAATGAAGGAGAAGAGGGAATGAGAGAAAATTACCCTTGAGTCTTCCGGAGGCTCTAGAAGATTTTCAGCAGTCCCGCTGTACACAATAGACGTGAACTTTCTATGCTGTTTCATATTTGTGTGTGTTTGTGTTGTAAATTATTTTTTCACGAAAACATATATAATTCACTGTATAATATAACATCAAAATTTTTCATACATAAGTAAATAAACAATTTGTAATTCTCTCTCGCACAGATGTTGGCTTCACGTTCAGCGCCCTATTCCTCTTCCAGTAATACACTGAAAAAAAAGATTGGCTGCTGCAGCAAATTAGATGGTAAAATATGGCATAGCATTTTTAATTGGTTGCAGCAGTTAATTTTTGGTTGTGTTAGTCTATCGGAATCCTATACTGACATTGCAGATAGGCTAACGCAACCAAAAATTGGCTGCTGCAGCCAA